>NC_057801.1:318615785-318825249 GCF_018294505.1 Triticum aestivum | reverse complement strand
ATTTGAGGGACCTTAGCGTAACTGAGATATATATGGTCAATTGTGTGTGCACTCATGGTTGATCAATTTGTTTCACAGTTTGGACTATGAGATAACGAAACTTTTGAACATGCGTGATATACCTTGATGTACCAAAATTACAAACCTAAGATTGGAATTTTGGAATTCGACTCCATCATTAGCTTTTGTAATTCATTTAAATGGAGGTACATTTTTTAAACCGGGATTTTGTGATTTCAAATTCATATATCAAACCTAGAGATATACACATACGGGCATGTTCAAACTTTATAATCATCCACTTAATTCATACACATATAGAATTTTGCTGTTGTCGTCATATTTAGGATAAACACATTTGGAATTTCATTTAAATTGGACCATATGATGGTATTTGCTTGTACTAGCTCAATGATCCATATTTGAATTGAATGGACAATCTAAGTTTCAATTTGGAGACATTGATTTTCAAACCTTGCAAAAAAAATTGCGTGCAAAACAAACAAATTTTCGGCCATGATATCATAGTCGGTCGTACAAGAGCAGAATATAATTTCAGGCGCCAAAATCTTTCAAACTTCCCGCTCATATCAAAATATCTCACGCCCGAAAGTTTAGCCCTACGATATTCCTGTTTTACCCCTGCCACATGAACGGAAAAGAGCTACTTTGGTAACTCCATTGTTTTCCCTTCTTTGCCCCCAACATTCATCCCCAGAGCCACTGCACTTCCCCTCCCCGACCCCCCAACCACGGCAAGCCGCCGAATCTAGTCCTCCGCCGTAGCGATGGACCTCACACCCCCGCCGGATCTACCTTCCACACCTTAGAACCCCCAACTACCAACTCACCACTTCACCGGAGCCGCTTCAGCGACTGGCATGTCCACTGCTCCAGATCTCCTTGACCGCCATCATGGTCCACCGCACCAGATCTGCTTAACCAGCGCCCTTGTCCTCCACAGTGTAGGCCCTTAACTGACTCCCTCGTCTGCCCCATCGCTGGCCCTTCATACAAGCCCTCGTCCGCTACAACAGATCCGCCTCACTGAAAGCACTGTACACCACGCCCGCCGAAGCCTTCGTCCACTGCACCGGACCCGCTCCACGAACGCCATATTCAACTCCATCGGCCCTACTTTATCGACGCCGCAGCCTCATCAGGTTATTTTTATTTGTACTCCTTAGATTTTCTCTTCTTTATCGTGCAACTGTTCACTTACAACAAATGAGCTTTCTTGTATGTCGATAGGCGCCGCAACCAAAGCACCGAAGCCACTTCAGCGCCGGTGACAGCCGGCCCAAACTCAACCGCAACACGAGCACCATCGATGATCCTTAGCTATCAAGTATGACAATGATACCCATACGCCGCCGAGAATCAGGTACTATTATCCAACGGCCGGCGCCTATGTTCACTTTCTTAGCATAAGCACCGCACCTTTGAATTTCTTCAGGGCTTCATTCAATTTTTCATGAGAAACGTTATTCTGCTTGCACCTGTAGGGCCATACTTCTGGCCTTGAACATGTTACATGTGCTAAATTACATACCAGTGCACATATAGTTAAGATGCTTTAGTTTTGTCCTAAGTATTACTATACTTCCTAGATATCACGACCTACTATTTTACTTCTTGCATGCTATTTTTATGATAATGCTGTTGTTCTGATGCCACTTGTTGCTTCCATCAGACTGCTTCATTTTCTCTATGCTTAATTACACATCAGCAAACTAGCATGTGGTTCCGCTGCTTTTTGTTTGTTTTACCCTACATTTTCTGATGCTAGCTATTACATCACTACTTCGAGCCTCTATTCATTACTTTTTTGTGTGTCCTTGATCTTCCCAAGTTGCATGACTAATTTGATGCTTCTATTAATTATGGAGCTGCGAACCCCATCAAGCAAAATATTTGTTCTTTTGGGGCTGGCACCTCGAACAAGCATAAAAATAGAGGGAAGCAGATATATTGTCGTGTATGCACACACCCTTCTTTCATTAGTTTAGATGAACCATTGATGATCAATTCAAACCAGTGCATGCATTTAAAATTAATTTTACCTAAATAGAGGGTGAAGAATAAACTACAACAACTAGATTTGCAATCACGGGATGCTGACGATATCTTCAAAGAACATTGCAACAGCAGCGAGGATTCACAGCAACATATGGTAAGCCAGTGTGTTTTAGTACATGTGAAATGTAATGCGAGTGGGCTGCTTTGTTGGCTTGTGCCCTCAACCTGTAATCCTATAGAATTAAAAATAGTTCAGTTGTCTGCTTTGCTGTATTGCTTGATGTGAATGCTTGCTTGTTACTTGTTACGCTATACCTGAGTTGGCCAATATGTCAGCAGTGCCTGTTGTACTATCATAAAGAAATGCATGCCTAGTTCACTTCAGTCCTTAACTTTTCCTCTGAACTTCATCACAAAATTGTCTTCGTAGTTTATATGAGGCCACACTGTTAAGTGCTTTCTCAGATTACTTCAACTGCTTAGATGCCTTCGCAACTTAAATATAGCGGTGGTACACTCCCTTTCAACTAGGGATGTCGATTGGGTCCTGTTTAATCCCGATTAAAGTCCACTAGTGGTATGATAGTTCAAAAGAGTTTTTGTTTTTTAGGAAAATGAACTAGAGATCTAGCAAAAACTAACTAGATGGGACTGGCAGATGTCATTTATTTGCCACTTACATCGCTAGTTTCATCTTACCATTTTAATTTCTTTTCGGCTGATGCTGCTTCGAACCATTTTAATATAGCTTGCCATGCTCGGCAATAATTCGTATGTCCTTTACCATTTAAGCTTACTGCCTGGATCATGCGATAACTATCTCTTACTTATGTCCAGCGGAAACCTTTCAGGATGCCATTTACACTAGGACACAATGTACAACCCCAGAATCTATTTGTGGAAGCAGTGTGCCATCCATGTTACCAAATGGTAGCAGTTCAGCGGCAACACCGCCGGAGAGCAGTCTGAGCATAGATATTATAGTTCTTGAGGCTCTACTAGAGGCAGAAAGAGATGGTGTGGCTTCTATGAATGAGGTAATTTGGATCTTGAGGCTGGAAATTATGCAATTAGCGGCACGCATTATGCAAGCAACCCAAGAATTGGAGGAAGTAAGAATGTTGCATTTGAAGATGGAGGAGGTCCTGCTATTTCTACTATCTGAAGCCCAGGGTAATCCCGGTTCTTCTTTAGATACCAGTTGAAATTGTCATTAGATTATTGTACTTGCATGTTGTTTCATGTCTCTGAATGGATTATGTTGTAAGACCCTCTATGTTGCCCATGTGTTGTGATGATCCGAATTTTTTAGGCGAGGTAATCCTCAGTACTTGTATGATTCACATAAGGTGAACTGTTTTTCGTGTGAGCATATTGTATTGGATGAAATAACTATTTGACTCAAAGTGTATCCAACCTGCTGAATTTGAAGATCACGGCATTTCTAAATCATAATCATATATAAAGGTGGAATAAATCTTTGTTGTGGTTTTGAAGAAATAAATAACAAAACATAGAATTATGTGTGGATATTCATAATCGAATACAGATTGGATTTGAATTTAGTTGCCAGGGCCCATGGAAAACGTGAATGCTAATTCTCCCAAGTTTTGAACGAAGCGGCTAAACACCCACTATAATACGTGGGCTGCCCGAAGCAAGTGTTTGCAAGATGGAAATTACTGTCTACCCCTGACACTTGACATGCTTATCGACCGGATTTACACTGTTGTCGATAGTGGTATACTAGTAACTTCAATCAGACGTGACACAACGGCCTCTGAGCCCATTCAGACACGGTGGGCGCCAAACGTGGGTAGCAAAACACATTTGATTCAAGCTCATCCGAAAGACATGTTTCTCTCCCTCCATTTCCCCATTCATACACGATGGGCGGCAAAACAAACTCTCCTCGTCCGAAATCGATGTAGGCTAATATTTTAAATAGGGGCAGATGTGTTACTACCCTTAGACGTGACACAACCACCCTACCTGTCATCCCTGTTCATACACTATGGGCGCCAACCGAGGGCGGCAAAACACCCTCTCCTCGCCCAAAATCGTTACCGGCAAATATTTGGGAGATGCGATATTACCGTCCTATCCCCAACCGACATGATGTTCGAAATTTTAAACGGGGGATAAGTTCATAACTTTCCCACATTTCACACAAGCGCGTCCCAAAGTTTGAGATCCCCCCTCCCCCTCCATTTCCCCATTCATACATCGTCGGCGCCACGACAACCTCCCCACTGCGGCCAGCCTCCTCCGTCCGCCACCCCATCCTCCACCTTGCCGGAGCCGCTACCCCTACCCCGTCGTCCACTACAAGAGATGGGTGTCTCTCATCCACGGTGCCGGACCAAGATCCTTTCATCGCTTCCTCTCGCTTCATTAGCGTCGTCGTCCACCATGCCATTGCCGCTCCTATGACCGCCTCGTCCACGGCAACATCATTTATCCCCCAACCCGGTCGTCTGCCGTCTAAAGTCTTCTTCCCCACCGCTGACAGCCATCGCACCTGCAGCACCCTCAACGTATCAGCAGAGGCCTACACGGCATCGCAAGAGAGGTGGTACTCTTCCATATGTGCTTAAGTTATTGATCTCACCCAGGAAAATAGATCGTAAATTGTTTACTGTACTTTTCTTGTCCGTACCAAAACATAGTGCCCAGTTGAAAGCAAACATTAGTTGTGAAGTAGCTTTGTTCGGTTTGCACCGTCAAATCCACCATGGCACGGTCACTATACTCGTAAAGCTTATGGTTTCCCCCCTTTATATTCACTACCATCATCGTAGGTGCTTCTTGTCGTGCTAGCACTGCTCCTCAAGACCTCAACCCAAAGCTTACGTGTTGAAATACGAATCTGATATGATGCTCATATCACTAAAACAGAGACGTTTAATTGGTCACCTAATGTTCCTATATTCGTTTCGAAAAGCATGTGCACCACCCACTGGTCCAACTAGTTCCACTTTCCTGATTTTACTCTTGATGCTTAGGGTTTTCCCCTTTTATCTACTCTACTATGATCTACGTAGGTGCTTTCTGTCGTACTAGCATTACTCCACCCTTCAAGCTGAACAACACAACACTCAAAATTCCAAAGCTTAGTTGTTCAAATATTATTGTGATATGATACTGATATTAGTTAACAAAAACATTTAATTGGTTAGCTAAAGGTCCCACTTGAGTTTCCAAATGCATGCCGCGACATATAGAGAGACAGCTGAATTGCATTTCTTTATTACTTGTTGACTGTATTTTCTTGTGCATACCAAATCTTAGTTGTTATTTAAAAGAAAACATCGGTTGCTAACTACCCTTTGTGCGTTTTGCAGCTTCAGATTTGCCATCCCACTGCCACGGTCAACACTATACTCATCATGCTTATGGTTTCTCCATTTTATGATAACCACGATCATCCTATGTGGTTTGTGTCGTAATAGCACTGCTCCACCCATCGAGCTAAACAAGCTTAGTTGTACAAATTCAAATATGATATTATGCTGATATTAGTAAAACTGAGAGATTTTTAGTTGGTCAGCTAAATGTTCCTACTTTTGTTTCGAAATGCATGTGGGCCAGATATGGAGAGACCCGAAGGAATAGTATTTCTCTGTGCGCTCTGGTTCATCATGGGTGACCAACCGACATTATACTGAAAGACTTGAAATATCTTCAATCTGCTTGCTCTTCTGCTGTTCTTGAAGATGATCCTCTTCTCTTGCGGTCGACTGGTCAGGTCGAGTTGTTCTCCCTTAGTATATTTTGAATCTGTCAGGTCAGGTCGACTTGTTCTACTGTACTATATGTTGAAGCTGTCATCTACAAAGTGTCATCACTTCTGGAGCTCTCATATTTTGAGTAGTAGGCCACATTATATTAATGCACACACCAAGTTAAAGCATGCATGTCATCTCTTAGAAGAATTGCAGAGATAGCACAAAGGGTTTGCAGGGAGGCAGTATTGGATTAGAATCACTTCTGCATTACAAAGATAATATCACTCACTTTTATGTTTTCACGCATGTCAGATATTGAACATTATCAAAATGAATATGATAACGGGCGCACGAGAGGAATATTGCGGAACAATCCACTGGCTAACAAACTTGGCATGGTGGAGGATGGCCTATCTTATTCACCAATCAAGGTGCTTGCTCTAACTTGGCAAGGTTTTATTGGTCGCACATATTTTGCATCTGACCTCTTGCATTACTTCTACTTTGTTACACCTTCTGCTTAGTTTAAGCATCATATATGAGTATATGCCATAACTATCCATTTTCTGTACCGATTCCATGTGTCGTCATACTATGTTTTTTCAGTCAAATGTTGTTCTTTCGTAATAGATGTCCAAAAGGAAGAGGGTGAGTGCAGATCCTCAAGGAGTACAAACTAGGTATTTGGAAAAGGTAGTGATACCTGTTAAATCAGATAGATCAGCAGCCACAGAAAACACAGGCCCAACTGTACCACACTTTACCCCTACTCCAGTGGCCAAACCCCTATTAGAACTGCTGAGAGCCTAGTGTCAGGTACTATCTATGATATCAATTCAAAATTTGAACTCCTAAATTTCTGCATGTGCCATACCTTCTCTCTTGTATGAAAACTAATTTTAGATGAATCTCCTTTCTCAAAGGATCATACGATCTCACAACAATACTAGACTCTGCATTGCTCTTGTCAATACCTCTTGCCCTTTTGCCTTGTAACGCTGTACTTAATTAATTGCTATTTGATTATGTATCATCAGTCTGCACCTGAGCTTCATTATCCTCTATTTCTTCCAATATTATTTGATCTATATTTACTCTTTGCAAAATGTAGAATAATGGCAACGCTTATAAAGAATTTTCTTTGGGGAATTTATTGAATTATCCTTCCATTAACATGGAGAAGGGCTTTGTCCAGCCCGTGTTAACATGTAATGTAAGTTCATCCTTCTCAAGCCTTCAAACTTTGTTCTAGTATAGATTTGAATAGGCATCATTTCCTCCAGTGTTGTTTACTTTGTTGTTTACATCTGATTAGATGTTTGCAACAACTACCAGTTTTAAATTGTAGTTGTAAAAACATGTTCCTTATGCAGAACAGATCCATTTATTTGCTTATATAATTGTGAAACCTGTTACGTGTCTCCTTGTTTCTCTTTCAGAGTCGTATCTCTTATGCCAGGAAGAACTTTAGGGAAGATAGTGAGCCAAACCATCTTGAGGACAGTGAGATGACCCCAAGGTCCTGTCTTGATGAAGACAGTGAGTTGAAGCTACTCACCAGCAGGTGTGAGACAACCTCTATGTAGTCCGTTGCCTCAGTTAGTTTGACTTCTTCAGTCTCAACTTAAAGAAGAAAGGCTTGCTTTAGCTCAGCTTTGACTTGAAGTCAAAGATGTAATGAAGATGTCAGAGGACTGCCTTGCACACTATCATGCCATACAGCTAGGGATGAAGCATCTATCGTTGACACAATTGAGGTCTCATCAGCTTGTTCAGCTGCTCGTGGGGCCCGTCTTGGCCAGGCCTAGTGCCTTCTGAAGTGCTCTCAGTTTTGTATATTCTTTTGTCGGCGTGTTTATTTGCACTGGTGGCGAAATTTGATGCCCAGTGGATGTAATATGTGTAATAGTTGTGATAGCCTAGCGTAAGTTGCTTGCTGATTTATTTCCTTGTTGTCTTGTTTATTTGTTTGCTTGTAGTGAGTGCAGTTCTTTTTCCGCGGTTTGCTAGTGGCTGCAATAACCTATTTTTTAAAACTAGGCCACAATAACAATGGGCTACATATTTACTGTAGTGACACTGGTCCTCCTACGGGCCGTAGAAACAATGGGCCTTCTACGGGCCATACAAACAATGGGCCTTCTACGGGGCATAGAAACAATGGGCCTTCTATGGGCCGTAGACACAATCGGCCTTCTACGGGTCGTATCATCAATGGGCCTTATACGGGCCATATGATTGATTGGCCAAACATGGGCCAATAACAAACCGCATTATGGCCGTAAACGGGCTAGAGTTGGAATCGTCCGTTCATAGGCCAACCATAACGGGTCATCGTTCATAGGCCATATTTGATGACGCTATGAAAAGTCCCAACGTATTAACGGGCCACAAACGGGCCAACTATAACCACAGGCTGAATTTGGCCCAGAAGCAGAAAATGAAGTAACGGGCCATAAGTAACCGAATGCTGGAAATGAGCCCAAGAATAAATGGGCCCTGAGAAGGCCGAAAGATAACATGGGCTGGAAACAGTCCTATGGAATAATGGGCCCTTAATGGGTATAAAGTGATACAATTTTCATTACGGGCCAGTTTCACCACGGGCCGTTAATGGGCCAAGAGTTACAAAGGGCCTTGTATGGGCCGAAAGACGTCATGGGCCATACATGGGCCGAAAGTTAAAACAGGCTGGAATCATATTGGACGGCCCAGACCACGCTACTGGGCTTAATTCAGATAGGTTTTAATGGGCCCTGGGTTAGCGGGCTGTAAATGGGCTATATGTGAACAGGCCGTTAACAGGCTTTCCTGGGCCGGCCATCCACTGTCGGTGTCAAAACTGGCGGATCTCAGGTAGGGGGTCCTGAACTGTGCGTCTAAGGCTAATGGTAACAAGAGGCGGGGGGCACAATATTTACCCAGGTTCGGGCCCTCTCCATGGAGGTAATACCCTACTTCCTGCTTGATTGATCTTGATGATATGAGTATTACAAGAGTTGATCTACCATGAGATCATAGAGGCTAAACCCTAGAAGCTAGCCTATGATTATGATTGTTGTTGTCCTACGGACTAAACCCTCCGGTTTATATAGACACTGGAGGGGGCTAGGGTTACACAGAGTCGGTTACAGAGAAGGGAATGTACATATCCAAATTGCCAGGCTTGCCTTCCACGCAAAGGAGAGTCCCACCCGGACACGGGCAAAGTATTCAATCTTGTGTCTTCATAGTCCAACAGTCCAGCATAAGCATATAGTCCGGCTGTCCGAGGACCCCTTAATCCAGGACTCCCTCAGTAGCCCCTGAACCAGGCTTCAATGACGATGAGTCCGGCGCGCAGATTGTCTTCGGCATTGCAAGGTGGGTTCCTTCTCCGAATACTCCAAAGAAGATCTTGAACACAAGAATTGTGTCCGGCTCTGCAAAACAAATTCCACACACCACCGTAGAGAGCACAATATTCCACAAATCTAATATGCTGAAGACTTTCCCATAGCATGACATCACGCTGTGGCCCGATCATTATACAAACTGTTTTTCTCAACCTGCCACTACACGTCTAGCGAGGCGGTTTTATTAGCACGTCTTGTCGATGCAGAGATCGTGTCCCCCTTATCACGGGATTCTCATCAATACGGGCGTGGGTAACCCAACCGTGACGTTAGTGCGACTCCTTGGTTTAGGAAAGTTCCAAACGGTCGCGCGGAGGACGCTTGATAGTCATCCCCTTTATAAAGAGGTCAAGACATGTCCTTTTCTTTCCACGCCTGATCCTTCCTTTCTCCCACCTCGAGTTCCAACACCCAAGGTTTAGTCTAAGCGATCTGGACCTTCAACCATGTCCGGATCCAACCTTCAAGGCCGGTGGATGGCCTCTTCCATCACAGAGGTGGACATGAAGAAGCTTAGGGAGGCTAGGTATCTGACTGCCGAAATCCTTCACAGGCTTCCTGCTCAAGGGTAGGTTATCCCTACTCCCGAATCCAACGAGAGTGTCATATTCATCTCCTACTTCCTCTGAGGGCTAGGCTTTGGTCTTCATCCCTTCGTTAGAGGGCTCATGTTCTATTACGGGCTAGATTTTCACGATCTAGCTCCAGATTCCTTCCTTCACATCTCGACGTTCATCGTTGTGTGTGAGACCCTCATCCGCATTACCCCACACTTTGGCTTATCGCTCAAGACCTTCAATGTGAAGCCGAAGATGATCAATGGGCGACAGGCAGAGTGCGGAGGCGCTACAATAAGCAAAGGTGTTGATGCTTTATGGCCAAAGGGCTCTTTCCCAGAAGTTTCTGACCTATGGCAACGGGAGTGGTTTTACATCACTGCGCCTCGAGGGGGGAAGTGGGCTGCCGCCCCAGCCTTTCGCTCTGCCCCTCCGCCACAGCTTGCATCATGGGTCAACAAGGGGCTGGCCTGGGGATCGGTTAATGACGTGCCGATATTGCAAAGCCGCATTCGGAATCTCCTCAAGAGGCATATTAGTCTCGTCAAAGTAATTCAAGTAATGTTAGTTCGTCGGGTCTTGTCGTGCCAACGTCGACCTCTCCGTATGTGGGAGTTCAACCCAGAAGGATCGCAAACTGTTCAACACTTCTTCGGCAGGACGCTCGAAGGAATGTATCAATTATTCTTCGGATCACGAATAAAGTGTCCGGTCACCACAGAGGATGCGGGTCTCAACCGTAACCGTCCAGATACCCAGGTAAGTAATTCCGCGACCTAACCTCCTGTTATTATATTTATCACAACATATCTGTGAAAAACTACCCTCGGCTAGGACTAGATAAGAAAGGCGGAGAGGATCAGGTGTTCGGCCCCTCTTCCCGAGGACTCGCCGGATCCTGTACTAACCAGGATGCTGGCTCGCGCGCCTTATCAAGTGCCATCAGGGGAGGACAAGGAGAGGAATGAGGAAGCCAAAAGCGGACTTCATGCTTGAGGTACGTTACGCATCCTAACCGAGGAAATCAGTACCCTCGTGTCGGAGGATGAACGGGGAGGAGAATCCAGCTTCCCCTCTCCCCACGGGGAGAAAAGGGCCTCCCCTGAAGATTTGGAAGCAGAGGTCTCCAAACGAGGGAAGAAACCTTCATCAGGGGGCCCCGCCCCGGAGGGCAACATTGCTGCACAACGCCCTCAGGGGGGCCGGCCATTAACCGAGCCGTAAGTGACCAAAGGTGCTTAGTGAACCTACCCTGTTCTTTCCTTGAGAATAACGACCGAGACATATGTTTTTGCAGTTCGTCTCATAGCCTCTGAGGGAGTCCTGGATTAGGGGGTGTCCGGATAGCCGAACTATCATCATTGGCCGAACTCCAAGACTATGAAGATACAAGATTGAAGACTTCGTCCCGTGTCCGGATGGGACTTTCCTTGGCGTGGAAGGCAAGCTTGGCAATACGGATATGTAGATCTCCTACCATTGTAACCGAATCTATATAACCCTAGCCCTCTCCGGTGTCTATATAAACTGGATGGCTTTAGTCCATAGGACGAACAACAATCATACTATAGGCTAGCTTCTAGGGTTTAGCCTCCTTGATCTCGTGGTAGATCTACTCTTGTAATACCCACATCATCAATATCAATCAAGCAGGACGTAGGGTTTTACCTCCATCAAGAGGTCCCGAACCTGGGTAAAACATCGTGTCCCTTGTCTCCTGTTACCATCCGCCTAGACGCACAGTTCGGGACCCCCTACCCGAGATCCGCCGGTTTTGACACCGACATTGGTGCTTCACTGAGAGTTCCTCTGTGCCGTCGCAATCAGGAGGGATTCCTTTTCCCGTCTTTAAAGACGGCACCATCGTCAAGGGAGCTTTGGCCACCGGCCAAACTATCCGGCTAGGCAGTTTTCTTATGACCGCCTGTTCGGCCACTGCTCTGACAATGACCTCTTAGGTCATCAAAAGCGATCTTCATGTCAACTCGGAATTCGCCGAGCAGCTAGACCCGATGGAGCTCTCCTCCGTAATTGAGCTCTTGGATCGCATCGCCGCCCTGGGAGTCACCACAGACTACGATCAGATTGGGCTTAAAACCGATCAGAGAGAAATTAACTCTCCCCAGGCTACCCACCACGTTGTCGTGGTAGAAGAACAACGCGGCGACTCTTCTTCTATATTGAAGACCAGTTATTTCCGGATTCCCGATCCCTCCATGCTGGATTCTCGCGGAGGGACGGACATCAATCAAGTACTGAACCTAAAGTCAGGCATCGGAACAGATTTGTTGGACAACATCCAGCAATCCAAGCTTCCAAATCTAGAAACTTCTCGGCCTTTGA
The DNA here is from genome assembly GCF_018294505.1 of Triticum aestivum. Classification (NCBI taxonomy): domain Eukaryota; kingdom Viridiplantae; phylum Streptophyta; class Magnoliopsida; order Poales; family Poaceae; genus Triticum; species Triticum aestivum. The sequence continues at coordinate 318,813,207 of NC_057801.1, read as the reverse complement.
GCCTCATATGGGGCGAGGTTCCGAATTTAATTCCGCCCGCCCACCCAAACGTAAGAGATCTATCTCAAATACGGCAAGAGCCCGATGAAACAGTACCTCATTACTGGGCCAGATTCCTCCTGGTTATGGACAGGATAAAGGACTGCCGTGAGGAAAGCACAATCTCAATTTTCTGCAACAATTGCACGGACAAGGGAATCATGAACGCCATAAGTCATCGCGAAGTTACATGCTTCGCCGACCTAGCGACCATAGTACAAAAATATTGTGCGATGGAGAGTGCCTGGAAAACCGAAACCAGGTTTTGGGACAATCCGGCCCTGAACACAACCCTAGTTCGAAATAAAAGGGTGCATCATACTCAAGCACCTGGGTTGAAAACCAAAAAGCAAAAATCCCCTAAAGGGCACGGAACCGTACTGGAGGGATGGCTCAACGGACCCTGTAAAATCCATAGTACAGAAGGCGCCACTCCAACACATAGCCTTCGAGCATGTTGGATACTACGGCAGGTGGCCAAAAGTGGCGAACGCTTTCTAGCCCCGGGTAACCAGCCCAACAGTACCAGTACGGTATTAATAGTCTTCGAGACTTTCGCATCAAATAACATGCGGAAACGAACAATCTACATCTTCGCCGAAGTCTACCAAGTACCAACAACAAATCCATGGAGCGACACGGCTATCACCTTCAATGCCAGCGACGAACCTAAATTCCGAACAGCCCGAGCACCAGCCGCATTGGTTCTCAGTCCGATAGTGGACGGCTTTCGTCTTACCAAGGTACTCATGGATGGCGGCAACGGATTAAACCTCATCTACGAGGAAACCCTCCAAAAAATGGAAATTGACTGGAGCCGCATTGAGCGAAGCAACACAACCTTTAGAGGAATAATCCCTAGTCGGGAAGTATGCTGCACAGGAAAAAACACACTAGATGTAGTGTTCGGCTCGCCGGATAATTACAGGTCCGAGGAAGTCACGTTACAAGTGGCCCCGTTCGGCAGCGGATATCACGCCTTGTTAGGACGAGAGGCATTCACAATCTTCCAAGCTATACCCCATTACAGGTACATGAAGCTTAAAATGCCCGGGCCCAATGGAATCATCACTCTTGTCAGTGATCCAGATATAGCACTCCGCGCTGAAAATAAGACAGCCGCACTGGCCCTAGAGGCATTATCCGAAGCCCTAGCGGCAGAGGAACTCACTGCGCTGCGCTCCATGGTGGATAGGGACGATGTGATACTCGATAAGAGGTCTAAGTCCACCTCTTTTAAACCAGCAGACGAAATAGTCAAATTCTAGGTCCATCCAATGGACCCCACAAAGACGACCTCCATTGGGGCACAATTAAACCCTGATGTAGAAGCCGCACTACGAGAATTCCTTCGGGAAAATTGGGACATTTTTGCCTGGCACCCTTCAGATATGCCAGGAATCCCACGCAGGCTGGCAGAACACAGCCTAAATATCCTAAAAGGATTCAAGCCAGTCAAACAGGCTCTTCGGCGATTTTCCGAACCCAAAAGACAGGCAATGGGAGAGGAGCTAGCCAAACTCCTAGAAGCCGGATTCATCAGAGATATAAAACATCCGGACTGGCTAGAAAACCTGGTAATGGTACCAAAAAGGACAAATCCTGGCGCCTTTGTGTCGATTTCAAAGACCTTAACAAGGCCTGTCCAAAGGATCCTTTCCCCCTTCCCCGCATCGACCAAATCATCGATGCTACCGCAGGGCACGATTCATTGTGCTTCCTCGACGCATACTCCGGATACCACCAAATCAAGATGGCGGAAAAAGACCAGGCCGCAACGGCATTCATTACTCCATACGGACCATTCTGCTTCAACACAATGCCCTTCGGACTCAAAAACGCCGGCGCAACATATCAGCGCATGATTCAGACATGTCTGGCTACCCAGATAGGCAAAACAGTGGAGGCATACGTAGACGATGTGGTCGTTAAGACCAAACACGTCGAAACTCTAGTAGACGATTTGAGGCTTACATTCGACAACCTCCGAGCATACGACATTAAGCTCAACCCGGAAAAATGTGTTTTCGGCGTACTAGCCGGAAAGCTCTTGGGCTTCATTGTATCCGGTAGAGGAATTGAAGCAAACCCAGCCAAGATCCGAGCTCTGTCACAATTGGATATCCCAAAAGACCTCAAACAAATACAAAAACTAACTGGATGCGTGGCGGCTCTAAGCCGCTTCATCTCCCGTTTGGGAGAAAAGGAGTTGCCCCTCTATCGCCTCCTCCGGCGCACCGAACACTTTGAATGGACGGATGCTGCCACGGCCGGACTCGAAGAAATTAAGGCCATATTGGCAACAAATATGGTCCTGGCCGCGCCCAACCTGGGCGAACCTATGTTATTATATATCGTGGCAACACATCAAGTTGTCAGCGCCGTACTCGTCGTCGAACGAGAAACAGAAGGGCACAAATTCCCTCTTCAAAAACCAGTGTACTACGTATCCACTGTCTTAACTCCATGCAAGTCCCGGTACCCACATTATCAAAAGATAGCGTATGCGGTGTTCATGGCATCCCGGAAGCTGCGACACTACTTTCAAGAGTGTTCCATAACGGTGGCCTCCGAAGTACCTCTCAACGATATTATAAACAATCGCGACGCGACGGGCAGGATTGCAAAATGGGCCATTGAGCTCTTACCATTTGACATAACCTACAAACCACGGCGAGCTATAAAGTCGCAAGTTTTGGCTAACTTCATCGCCGAATGGACCAAAGCCGAACTCCCTAAAGAGTATGGCACATACTCCAATTGGATCATGCATTTCGATGGCTCCAAAATGTTGGCTAGCTTGGGGGCTGGCGTCGTCTTGACGTCCCCAACCGGAGACACAGTCCAATACGTACTTCAAATAATGTACACGGACTCCAACAACGCAGCCGAATACGAGGCCCTTCTACATGGTCTCCGGATGGCAATCTCCATGGGTATTCAATGCCTAGAGGTGCGCGGGGATTCAAACCTCGCAATATCCCAAGTAAATGGAGACTTTGACGCCAAGGATCCGAAAATGGCAGCCTACCGTAACGCCGTCCTAAAAATGTCAGCTCGGTTCGAAGGACTCGAATTCCACCATGTAGCCTAGGATAAAAACCAGGCAGCAGACGTGTTGGCACGCATCGGCGCAAAACGTGACGCCGTCCCTCCAAACATCTTCCTGGAGCGGCTCTTTAAGCCATCCGTATTATGGGAAGAGGAGTCCGGAAATAACAACCCGGAACCAACTGCACCACCCAACACGGAACATTCTGACACAATCGGTGGCTCAGCCAATGAAATAACACCTTCAGCCCATGAAATAATGGCAGTAATTGCCCCGTGGACGGAACCATTCCTAGCCTACTTAATCAGGCAGGAACTTCCCGAAGACCAAAATGAGGCCCGTTGCATAGTTCGGCGATCTAAAGCCTACAAGGTCCATGAGGGAGAACTTTATAAGAAAAGCACAACCGGAGTCCTTCAAAGGTGTATCTCCGAAGAGGAAGGGCGAAATCTCCTGGCTGAAATTCACGCCGGACTCGGCGGGCACCACGCCGCAGCCCGGGCCCTTGTAGGCAAGGCCTTCCGTACAGGATTTATTGGCCGACAGCCCGGGCAGATGCTCAGGACTTAGTCCAACGATGCGTCGGTTGCCAGCTCTTTGCTAATCAAAGCCACATGCCACCCACCGCCCTCAAAACTATACCCATCACTTGGCCGTTCGCGGTCTGGGGGCTTGACATGGTTGGACCCCTTAAAGGGGGAACCCACAAGCAAAAATACTTATTGGTCATGGTGGACAAATTCACCAAATGGATAGAGGCCAAGCCGGTTAAAACGGCAGAATCCGGACCTGTGATAGACTTCATATCCGGGGTAGTACACCGTTTTGGCGTCCCCCACAGCATCATCACTGATAATGGCACGAATTTCATGGCCGACGAGGTTAAACTCTGGTGCAAAAACATGGGCATCAAGCTCGACTACGCTTCAGTCTATCACCCTCAAACTAATGGTCAAGTGGAACGAGCAAATGGTCTAATCATGAGCGGCATTAAACCCAGATTAGTGCGGTCCCTCACGGAATCTAACATGCACTGGGTAGAGGAGCTCGACTCCATACTCTGGGGGCTGCGGACCACGCCAAACCGCACTACCGGATTCACACCATCTTTATGGTATACGGCGCTGAGGCAGTTTTGCCCTGCGATATAATTCATGACTCACCTCGCATGCGCATGTACGAAGAAAGAGAAGCCGAGTTGGATCGGCAAGACAGTTTGGACGCCTTAGAGGAGGAGCGCGACGTGGCAAAATCCCGTTCCACATTCTATCAGCAGCAGGCTAGAAGATATTAAAGCAGAGAAGTACGGGCCAAAACTTACAATGTTGGCGAGCTAGTTCTACACCTGTCGGACAAGAAAAAGGACAAACTTAAGCCCAAATGGGAAGGTCCCTTCATCATCGACCAAGTCCTTACCGGCGGTGCATACCGTCTACGCAACGCATCTAACAACCAACTCGAGCCAAACCCATGGAACGCAGCCCGTATCCGAAGATTCTACGCCTAGCGCCGGACTCAGAGTTCGTCTCCTTCCTCCGTCCACCTTTCATATTTTTTCGCTGTCTTTGTTTTCCCTCCTTTTCCCTCCCTCTTTCAGTACAAGCCTCTTGAGGGCTGATCTGCGCTTTGTTCGCACTCACTTGATGTGCTACTCGCACTCGTTATACCTGGGGGCTTCTTTAACAGAAGCTTATTTATATGGGCTTCATGCCCAACACATGTGTCATACTTCCGCATGTACCTTTTACTCACCATTATATGCATCGATATGACTTAAGTTTTGGCCAAGCTGGGTTGCCTGGCTCCTGTGCTTACCCCTACGTTCCGATTGTTCGGCTAGGAGGTAAAGGGAGCACCTCTGCGATTGTTACTGCCGGGTCAGCCGGATGTGTACCTCAGACTGGGTGAAGCCGAAGGCTAGCGTTCTTAAGGGAATATTCGGTCGGTGACCTGAAAGATGATTTATTACTTATTTATTTATCTGCCCCCAGATGCTTTTTCTGCTCTTTTCGCAGTCCGGACATGCACTTTAGGGCATGCCTCCCAGGGAAAGGAACCCCTAACGGAACTATTCTCCCTGGAAGATGTTTCTTACTAACCATGTAATATAACATAGCTAGTTGGGCACTTGTCTGATAAAGCACTTATGACCCCTACGTGTTGTCTCCATGCATGCCCCGGTTTTTGTATAACCGTAAGGGTATTCGGACACACTCCGGACTGTTGGGTCCCGAGGTTGAAGCGAAAAGGTCCGCAAAGACAAACAATATACAATCCGGCTAGAAGGCATTTTACATGTCATTTTAAATTACATCGTCAAACTGACTGATTGTACTCCTCTTCAATCCCATCTAACAGGCTGTCAAATTTACAGTCCCGTTGGGAATATTTCACGGCCAAGTCTACTTGGCCGTACATCAGGCTCACAGGGATCTCCTTCCCATCGGGCCCCACAAGTCCGACCTCGGCCATGTGGTTTGGATCAGCCTTCGTGTACCGCGTCTTCACCATGGCCCAGGCCTCCCTGGCGCCTTGACGGCAGGCCGATATCTTCCACAGACGGAAGCGCTGCCGTACTCCCTGAAGCTTCTCAGCAAGCCCTCCAGGACCCTCGGGTAGGGAGACGGAAGGCCACAAGGCCTGAACGACGCCGCTCATCGCCTGCCGAACACGTTCGTGCAGTTGCAGCAGCTCGGGAAGAGGGTCTCCCGTGGAACCAGGCATCTCCTCCGCCGGACGACCCGTGAGCACACCTACAGACACATTTCTGTCAATCGACTTCCTCGCCGAACTCTTCTTTTCAAAAGAGTTTGCTCAAGCACTTACTGTAAATGCCGCGACGAAGCCGCCGATTCTCCTTTACAGAGTTAGACAGCTGGACCTGAACATCTTTTAGTTCTTCGCCCAGCTGGGTGTTCGCATCTTGGAGTTTGTTCCTCTCCTGCTGCACCCTCATAAGTACCTTCTCGCCGGCCTTCAGCTGGCGCAGCAGATGTTGCTTGTCCGGATCTAGTCCGGCACCCTCTGCAATATTATTGTCAGACTATACACACACACTGCACTTCATAAACTACTTCGATTTTCGAAATATGAATTACCAGAGGGGGTCTCTGTGGCTCCCCCGGCAGCGGCTAGTACGGCCTCAAGTTGGGCCTTGCATTCTTGAAGCTCCTGGGATAGGTGGGTATTCGTCTCCGTAAGATCCTGCATAACAAATGATCCTTAAATCAGTTAGTTTCACTATTTTAAGTCTCGGGGGCTACTGGCATATATAACTATTAAAATTCCTCACCCGTATGTCTTTTACATACTGCTCTGTGGCTCTGGTTAAAGGCATTCAACGCCTCTGGGGAGAAACACGCGTCACGAAAAACTGTCCGATGGCGCCTGTGATTCATGGTGCTCTCCACCTCAGACCTGGTGGCGGACAACCTGTCGGCATCCTCCGTTGGAGGAGCATCCGGCTCGCGCCTTGCGCTCGCCTCCCCCTCCGGACCAAGCGTTGGAGCCTGGTTGGCGGAGGCCTAGTTGCCAACCTCTCCGGGCTCAGTCCGGCGAGCGCTCTTTCTCCTGGAAGAATCATGAGCATTAATATACCTCCTAGGAGTCTTTCCCTTAAATGACAATGGTGCACCATACCTTTGCAGTGATGTTTTGATTCGCGCCGCACTCCTCTTCCGCCTGCTAGGCCGCACTGACCCTGGTTGGTCAGTCGCCGCGGGCTCGGCTTCCCGCCGTAAAGGCACCTCCTGCAAAGCACCGTTGGTGCATGGTGGTCCGAAATAAGCATTAAAAAGTAACGGTGTCAGGACTTCGGTGGTACTCACTTGGGAAGCCGGAGATAAACCGGGGTAGTCAGCCGTAATGGCGACTAGAGCATTGTCTATGCTGAGCTGGTGGAACACCCCGTCAATCAGTTCCACCATTATGTCCGGATCCTCTCCGGAGGCCGGATCAAGGGATCTTCCCGGATCATCGGGTTGTGGAGTCGGTCTTTCTATGCCCTCCACATCCCGGCGCAGTTCCTGCATCGAAATCATAAAGTAAGACACTTATCTTTGAAAGCACGGATCGGATATATAAACGTCTGCTTACCCAGCTCCGAGGGTTATTCATGGAGAATCCATTCAATGGACTCGTGCGGAGGAAGTCCTCCTTCTCCCCCTTGTACAAGCCGGACAGGATCTTCACCAGATCGGCGGCCGATCCCGGCCGCTTGCGGCGATGACGGGTGGCGTCATTCTCCCCGTTGAAATCCCACATGGGGTGGCCCCTATATTGGAGCGGCTGCACCCCTCGCATAATGCATGTGGTCATGACTCCAATCATGGTTAATCCGGAATGGGCCAGTAACCGTATCCGGCCCATCAGATATTGGACGCTCCTATCGTCTTCCCGTTGAGGGCTCCGCGGGCGCCAACTCAGGCGTTTCTTCAAAGGAGCGTTGCTAAACTCTGGGAGGCCGATCCGAGCTGGATCCGGCAGCGGGGCGTCTTCCATATAGAACCACTCCGAAGGCCAGTCTTCGGAAGCCTTCTTCGGGGTTCCGGATAGATATCCGGTCCCGGCTATGCGCCATATTTCGGCTCCGCCCACTTGATATATCGACCCCTCGTGAGAATGGGGTACGAGGCAAAACAGTCTCTTCCACAGCGCAAAATGGGGCTCGATGCCCAAGAACAGCTCGCAAAGAGCTACAAAGCCCGCGATGTGTAAAATGGAGGCGGGTGTAAGGTGGTGAAGTTGGAGTCCATAGAACTCCAGGAGCCCCCGGAGAAACGGATGTATGGGAAATCCGAGTCCCCTTATTAAGTAGGGGACGAAGCATACCCGCTCTCCTTTGGAGGGATTGGGGACGCTCTCCGCCTGCTTCCCACCCTTGTAGGTGGCCAGTCTGGCTCGAACTGGAACCATAAAGGCTGGGGGGAAGGTATCCCTCTGCTTGGAGTGTCACTAACTCGCTATGCGGGACTGAGCATCTCCTCCAATCTCCTGGCTGAGGACTGGGAGCGCGAGAAGAGGAGCCGCGTCGACTGTCCATGTTGGAATGGATTTTTGTCAGATGCGCTTCGATGAGTACTTGCGGAAGGAGGATGGTGTGATTCGGATCTGGATCCTCGCCTCTCTTATAGGCGGCTTATTCGCGTAGCTAGGGGGGTAAAACGTAAAAATACCCTGGCTTTTCGCATTCATACAACACGTGGAAGAAGGCCATTATTGGAAGTGGAAGCCAAGGAGCGCAACATTTATGAAGAAACCGGACACTATTCAGCAAACACATGGAACATGGAGGGGAACCCGCCTTGCAAATGCCAAAGACAATATACGCGCCGGACTCGTCGTCATTGAAGCCTGGTTCGGGGGCTACTGAGGGAGTCCTGGATTAGGGGGTGTCCGGATAGCCGAACTATCATCATCGGCCGGACTCCAAGACTATGAAGATACAAGATTGAAGACTTCGTCCCGTGTCCGGATGGGCCTTCCTTGGCGTGGAAGGCAAGCTTGGCAATATGGATATGTAGATCTCCTACCATTGTAACCGACTCTGTGTAACCCTAGCCCTCTCCAGTGTGTATATAAACCGGATGGCTTTAGTCCATAGGACGAACAACAATCATACCATAGGCTAGCTTCTAGGGTTTAGCCTCCTTGATCTCGTGGTAGATCTACTCTTGTAATACCCACATCATCAATATCAATCAAGCAGGACGTAGGGTTTTACCTCCATCAAGAGGGCCCGAACCTGGGTAAAACATCGTGTCCCTTGTCTCCTGTTACCATCCGCCTAGACGCAGAGTTCGGGACCCCCTACCCGAGATCCGCCGGTTTTAACACCGACAGCCTCCCTCAACAATGTTCGTCTTCAGGGGATCTTCTTCCAGAGATGACGGAGAGCAAAACGCCTCCTCCTACTTCTCCGCCTCATGAGGCGGACAACCCTGAGGTGTCGTCCCGGAGGATCTCCCCCGATCCGCAAAGACCAAAAGGTAACTCTTCGGCCGTTTGAAGTCCGGGGTTTTCAGCTCCTAGAGAGACCAACAGAAAAAGGCCCAGATTGTCTGATGTGCAACCGGACACATTGATGGGTCTTTTGCAGCAAGCAGCTATCTCAGAGGCACATCGTACCTTAATGGGTACGGTGGTTGAGAGGATTTCATCCGCAAAAAGCGGGTTGAATGAAGCTTTTACGAGCCTGCTAAGAGGCTTTGAGGTACGCAAAGTGATATATATAATTTTGATTGTACCGTACATGCAAGGTGTACTTTGTATAGATAGTATCCCTTGAGACTCTGGTTGCCATCCGGACGAGGCAAGTAGAGGATCATAGTCTCAGGTAATGATAGCGCTGATTCTGTACGCATGCGACTGCATATCCGGCGGCTGACCAGACTGCTGAATTAGCCGAACTAAGGCGGCAACTTGACATGGCGGATGCGGACATCACGCTTGTGAACAAGCGGCTTGGAGAGGCACAGGGTATGTATATTTGTGTGGTCAGCAAATATTAATAAGAGCATGATGCTAGGATTTATAATATGCTTTGACTGCAGATGGTGTTGCCGCCGTGGAGACGCTTCGGGCAGAGCTTGCCCGGGCCAAGTAGCAAGCCAGGAGAAGCGATGCGGCCGCCATGAAGGCAGCTGAAGACTTAAAGGTCGAACAGGCTGCTCATCACCAAAGTGAGGATAAAATAGCCAACATGGCTCTTGAGCTACCAAAGGCTGCCAGCCGATATGAGCTTCTCGAAAGGGAAAACCAAACAAAAATGGTTGACCTAAAGAAGGCCTTACAAGCAGCAAAGGAAACCCGCTCTGAAATCAGAGCGGTGCGGGAGGAGCTTCGGCAAGCCGGTGATATCGCGGCTGGGAAGCCCTTTTTATTGCAAACGAAATTCGGCGATCCGAAGTATGCCCCTCTTGATCAATTGTGGAGTTCTTCAGATGCATACTTGGATTTGGCAAAGAGTGCTGCTGATGCGACGTAGTATTTCAAAGATCGAGAAGATCATGAGGTGGAAATATTGTTCTGGTCGCAGTTCAGTGCTCTGAGGCGTCCGCTGCTATTGAATGAGAAAATGGCCGAATGGGCCGAGCTCCATAGGTTATACGGGCTTGCCATGAAGGCCGTCGTGGACCACCTGTGGCCGAAGGAACCATGTCCGGATAGTTATTTTGGTTTGGTGCAATGATTTATTTGTGATGTGCCGCATATCGACGCTGTCAAGAGGTCGGCATGCATAGAGGGTGCGCGGATGGCCCTTGCCCATGTTAAGACGTATTGGGCGAAGATGGAGGCCACCGATATTGCAACCAGGGGTCCGCCCGGGGCTAGGACTCGCCCGAGCACTATTTTGAAGAAGTCTTAGAAGGTGCCCATTTAATAGAGGCTCAGTCCTCAAAGAATACCATGTTCCAGTGACATGTATCTTGATTGCAAAAACAATGCTTTTGATAATAAAGGCTATATTTATACTTTTGCCCGTAAAGTATTGTAGTGCCTCCTGTGCGGCCGCTTATGTATATATGTATATAACCTGAAAGTTTGCAGTCGTCAGCTTCAGCCCCCTCACATATAATGCGGGGGTGTTCGGCAAAGCGCGTAATCACACTTGATCCAACGTCTTGGTCCGTTAAGGAGGTGGTAGCGTGGCGAACGAGGCAATCGGACTATATAACTTTAACACTTTCACTTAGCCATAGGAGGTTGACGGTGGGGCTACCATATAGCCCCTGGTATGTCTGCGTTCATCCGAATACGGTGCGTGTACATATGTGACCGGGAAACCGGTCCTTCGTTAATGCGGAGGAATCACGAAGATTCCGCTGAGACATCGAGTGGTTGACTAGTCTCTCGCTTTATCATGACAGTCAGTTTTCGGCTTTCTCTACTGAGGTGCTCATCTGGATGAACCAGGGCACAATCGCAGTAGTTCTCCCGGTGCCACCTTAGCCAATAGAGCGGAACATAAGGTAGCAAAACACGGGATCCGGGCAAACCCAACTATTGACCAAAGACATGATTCGGAGCTGATGCATATAAGGCCAAACTCGCGACGCCGAACACTCCTGAAGGTATTCAGACTTTACAACATATACTGGGCTGAGTACCGCCCTCTATAATGAGCCCTGAATTTCTAGGTACGCACATTAATCTGGCATGATGAAAGGGCGGCTGTGGTGAGAGCATAGATCCCAAAAACACATTGGTTGTTGCCCTTGTAACGTCTATTTTAGATCGGTGAATCATAAGCTTGCCAACAACGCCGGTATCCCTCTTGGTCAATTTAAGTACCAGGAGGGTGTGGGTCAACAAGAGACAGTAAAAAAAGGTTTACACAGGGACTTAATCTAAAAAGAAACCTTAGAACTGGGCCCTGCTGCACGTCTACGCCTTTATCTCCGTTTTGCCGTATCCTGGAAGGGTGTAGCACAATGGTCATCTATAAAAAGAAAGAAAAACCTAGGTGAAAGAATCTGGTGTGACTGTATGTAAAGTCGGTCAATCTTAATGAACCATGAAAAACTCGATCTCTTGAGCGTAAATACGGTCGGGCCAAACAATGGGCCTTTTTTGCATGCGGGCGGCCCCTAGCACCACATATGGGGGCCTAGCCATTAATCAAGCTCAGGTTTATCTGGGCTGCTACAACTAGTGGTGCGCCGGACATGTCTCGCCGTGTCTGTGGTCTCGAAGACCGATTAGTTACTCGGGTTGGAGGGGCCGTTCAGTGGTTCGGCTGCTAGAGCCGCCACGTAGTCTTCCACGCGAAGAGAACACTCTGTTTTCCCGCTGATAGTAATGACGCCGCGTGGACTGGGCATCTTAAGTTTGAGATAAGCATAATGCGGTACTGCGTTGAAATGAGCGAAGGCCATTCTTCCGAGTAGTGCATGATAGCCGCTCCGGAACGCAGCGATGTCGAAGATTAGTTCTTTGCTTCGAAAGTTGTCGGGAGAACAGAATACAACCTCTAACATCAAAGAGCCCGTGCAGCGGGCCTCTACGCCTCGTATTACTCTATTAAAGGTAGTACTGCTTTGGTTGATTCTCGACGGGTCTATCCCCATCTTGCGGATAGTGTCCTGATATATCAGATTATGACTACTGCCGCCGTCCATGAGGACTCGGGTGAGATGGTATCCGTCAATTATTGGGTCGAGCACCAAGGAGGCCGAACCTCTTGTTGGAAATATGCCCTAGAGGCAATAATAAAATGGTTATTATTATATTTCTTTGTTCATGATAGTTGTCTATTATTCATGCTATAATTGTGTTATCCAGAAATCGTAATACATGTGTGAATATATAGATCACAACACGTCCCTAGTGAGCCTCTAGTTGACTAGCTTGTTGATCAACAAATAGTCATGGTTTCCTGACTATGGACATTGGATGTCATTGATAACGGGATCACATCATTAGGAGAATGATGTGATGGACAAGACCCAATCCTAAGCATAGCACAAAGATCGTGTAGTTCGTTTCGCTAGAGCTTTTCCAGATGTCAAGTATCATTTCCTTAGACCATGAGATTGTGCAACTCTCGGATACCGTAGGAGTGCTTTGGGTGTGCCAAACGTCACAACGTAACTGGGTGACTATAAAGGTGCACTACGGGTATCTCCGAAAGTGTCTGTTGGGTTGGCACGAATCGAGACTGGGATTTGTCACTCCGTATGACGGAGAGGTATCTCTGGGCCCACTCGGTAATTCATCATCAAACTGAGCTCAAAGTGATCAAGTGTCTGGTCATGGGATCATGCATTACGGTACGAGTAAAGTGACTTGCTGGTAACGAGATTAAACGAGGTATTGGGATACTGACGATCGAATCTCGGGCAAGTAACGTACCAATTGACAAAGGGAATTGTATACAGGATTGATTGAATCCTCGACATCGTGGTTCATCCAATGAGATCATCGAGGAGCATGTGGGGGCGAACATGGGTATCCAGATCCCGCTGTTGGTTATTGATCGGAGAGGCGTCTCGGTCATGTCTGTATGTCTCCCGAACCCGTAGGGTCTACACACTTAAGGTTTGGTGACGTTAGGGTTGTTGAGATATTAGTATGCAGTAACCTGAAAGTTGTTCGGAGTCCCGGATGAGATCCCGGATGTCACGAGGAGTTCCGAAATGGTCCGGAGGTGAAGATTTATATATAGGAAGTTTAGTTTCGACCATGCGGAAAGTTTTGGTGGTCACCGGTACTGTATCGGGACCACCGAAAGGGTCTCAGGGGTCCATCGGGTGGGCCCACCTATCCCGGAGGGCCCCATGGGCTGAAGTTCCCCCCCCCCTTGCCCCCCCCCCCCTACGCCTAGGGTTGGAAACCCTAGTGGTGGGGGGCGCCTCACTTGCCTTGGGGGGCAAGCCACCCCCCTTGGCCGCCGCCCCCCTTGGAGATTGGATCTCCTAGGGCCGGCGCCCCCCTAGGGGCCCTATATAAAGAGGAGGGAGGGAGGGCAGCCGCATCCCAAGTCTCTGGTGCCTCCCTATCCCCTGCTACACCTCTTCCTCTAGCAAGTGCTTGGCGAAGCCCTGCCGAGATCGCTGCTGCATCCACCACCACGCCATGGTGCTGCTGGATCTTCATCAACCTCTCCCTCCCCTTTGCTGGATCAAGAAGGAGGAGACATCTTCCCAACCGTACGTGTGTTGAACGCGGAGGTGCCGTCTGTTCGGCGCTAGGATCTCCGGTGATTTGGATCACGACGAGTACGACTCCCTCAACCCCGTTCTCTTGAATGCTTTCGCGCGTGATCTACAAGGGTATGTAGATGCACTCCCCTCTCTCGTTGCTAGATGACTCCATGGATTGATCTTGGTGAAGCATAGAAAAATTTTGTTTTCTACAACGTTCCCCAATAGTGGTATGAGAGCTAGGTCTATGCGTAGTTACTATGCACGAGTAGAACACAAACTTGTTGTGGGCGTAGATGTTGTCAATTTTCTTGCCACTACTAGTCTAATCTTGCTTCGGCGGCATCGTGGGATGAAGCGGCCCGGACTGACCTTACACGTACGCTTACGTGAGACAGGTTCCACCGACTGACATGCCTAGTTGCATAAGGTGGCTAGTGGGTGTCTGTCTCTCCCACTTTAGTTGGAGCGGATTCGATGAAAAGGGTCCTTATGAAGGGTAAATAGAAATTGGCATATCACGTTGTGGTTTTACGTAGGTAAGAAACGTTCTTGCTAGAAACCTATAGAAGCCACATAAAAACTTGCAACAACAATTAGAGGACATCTAACTTGTTTTTGCAGCAGATGCCTTGTGATGTGATATGGCCAAAAGGATGTGATGAATGATATATGTGATGTATGAGATTGATCATGTTCTTGTAATAGGAATCACGACTTGCATGTCGATGAGTATGACAACCGGCAGGAGCCATAGGAGTTGTCTTTATTTTTTGTATGACCTGCATGTCATTGAATAACGCCATGTAAATTACTTTACTTTATTGCTAAACGCGTTAGCCATAGAAGTAGAAGTAATCGTTGGCGTGACAATTTCATGAAGACACAATGATGGAGATCATGATGATGGAGATCATTGTGTCATGCCGGTGACGAAGATGATCATGGCGCCCCGAAGATGGAGATCAAAGGAGCAATATGATATTGGCCATATCATGTCACTATTTGATTGCATGTGATGTTTATCATGTTTTACATCTTATTTTCTTAGAACGACGGTAGCTTAAATAAGATGATCCCTCGAAATAATTTCAAGAAAGTGTTCCCCCTAACTGTGCACCGTTGCGAAGGTTCGTTGTTTCAAAGCACCACGTGATGATCGGGTGTGATAGATCCTAACGTTCGAATACAATGGGTGTAAGCCAGATTTACACACGCAATACACTTAGGTTGACTTGACGAGCCTACCACGTACAGACATGGCCTCGAAACACGGAAGACCGAAAGGTCGAGCATGAGTCGTATAGAAGATATGATCAACATGAAGACGTTCACCGATGATGACTAGTCCATCTCACGTGATAATCGGACACGGCCTAGTTGACTCGGATCATGTTTCACTTAGATGACTAGAGGGATGTCTGTCTGAGTGGGAGTTCATTGAATAATTTGATTAGATGAACTTAATTATCATGAACTTAGTCTAAAATCTTTACAATATGTCTTGTGATCAAATGGCCCACGCTAATGTTGCCCTCAACTTCAACGCGTTCCTAGAGAAAACCAAGCTGAAAGATGATGGCAGCAACTATACGGACTGGGTATGGAACATGAGGATCATCCTCATAGCTGCAAAGAAAGATTATGTCCTGGAAGCACCGCTAGGTGAAGCACCCATCCCAGAGAACCAAGATGTTATGAACTCTTGGCAGTCTCGTGCTGATGATTACTCCCTCGTTCAGTGCGGCATGCTTTACAGCTTAGAACTGGGGCTCCAAAAGCGTTTTGAGCAACACGGAGCATATGAGATGTTCAAAGATATTAAAATGGTTTTCCAAGCTTATGCCCGGGTCGAGAGATATGAAGTCTCTGACAAGTTCTTCAGTTGTAAGATGGAGAAAAATAGTTTTGTCAATGAGCACATACTCAAAATGTCTGGGTTGCACAACCGCTTGACTCAGCTGGGAGTTAATCTCCCGGATGATGCGGTTATTGACAGAATCCTTCAGTCGCTTCCACCGAGCTACAAGAGCTTTGTGATGAACTTCAATATGCAGGGGATGGAAAAGACCATTCCTGAGGTATATTCAATGCTGAAATCAGCCGAGGTAGAGATCAAAAAGGAACATCAAGTGTTGATGGTGAATAAAACCACTAAGTTCAAGAAAGGCAAGGGTAAGAAGAACTTCAAGAAGGACGGCAAGGGAGTTCGGCCAGGAGTCTCCTGACAGGGAGAGAGATTTAACGAGTTTAGCACGTTGCCCAAGGGCGAGTGCTATAAGATATCCATGAAGCTAAACTCCATGATCGATGCCCAGTTAGGTATGATGGGCACGGATGCACGTGGTTCGGAGCCTATGGCCGGGGACGAGTCCGAGGGTCCGATAACACAGACCTCCTTGGAAGTGAGATCTGTGTTCGGCTCTATCGCGGCTGAGTGTGCGGCCTCCGTGGCGGGGTCCATCCACCCGTCCTCGGATGGCATGATCTGCTCTGGATTTAAAGCCGGGGCAGCTGCAGGTGTGATCTCCCGAACACCGTCCGATGGCAGATGTAAGTCATGCTCATCGTGACTGTAGGACGCACCTGTCATGGGCTCGAATCCGTAGAAGATCAAGTCTCCGCGGATGTCGGCAGTGTAATTCATGCTTCCAAACCTGACCTGATGGCCAGGAGCATAGCTATCGATCTGCTCCAGCTGGCCAAGCGAATTGGCCCGCAGTGCGAAGCCGCCGAATACGAAAATCTGTCTGGGGAGGAAAACCTCACCCTGGATCTCGTTGTTGTGGTTGATTGAAGGAGCCATCAAACCTTATTGTGATGGCACAGTGGAACTCTCAATGAAAGCACCAATGTCGGTGTCAAAACCGGCAGATCTCGGGTAGGGGGTCCCGAACTGTGCGTCTAAGGCTAATGGTAACAGGAGGTGGGGGACACAATGTTTACGCAGGTTCGGGTCCTCTCTATGGAGGTAATACCCTACTTCCTGCTTGATTGATCTTGATGATATGAGTACTACAAGAGTTGATCTACCACGAGATCGTAGAGGCTAAACCCTAGAAGCTAGCCTATGATTATGACTGTTGTTATCCTACAGACTAAACCCTCCGGTTTATATAGACACCGGAGGGGGCTAGGGTTACACAGAGTCGGTTACAAAGAACAGAATCTACATATCTAAATTGCCAGGATTGCCTTCCACACAAAGGAGAGTCCCACCCGGACATTGGACGAAGTCTTCAATCTTGTGTCTTCATAGTCCAACAGTCCGGCATAAGCATATAGTCCGGCTGTCCGAGGACCCCTTAATCCAAGACTCCTTCAGCCACCTCTTGACCAAGTCAAACGGACCAGCCTTTTCACAGGAATGGGCCTCTGTTGGGACGTGCCATGTGTCGACGTATCATAGGCGCCTTTGGTCCAATGAGTGGATGACATCTGTCCCAACGGTGAGCCCACATGTGTTTCCTCCAGCTAATGATGATTTTACACATGGAAAATCCCCATTGGTTGGGGCTGTTAACGGGTTATCGAATCCAAAACCGGACCCGATAGCTTAACGGCAAGCCGTTACGATGGATGCCACATGTTGGTCACCCTTGATGAAAGCACTTCTATGACGCGCATTTTATCGTCATGGAAGTGGATACTTCTGTGATGATAATTTTGGTAATGTCACGGAACATTCTACGACAGCACAGGTATGACTATCTTGATTCTGTCATAAAATCGTCATGGATGTACATGCATGACAGAAAATGTGACCTACTATGACAAACACGTATCATCACGGAAGTGTATTTTTTTGTAGTGGAAGCACCGGGAATTAAGTCAATCTAATGCTCAATCCCTCGAATAGGTGGTAATCCCGGTGACACGTCTTGTGGAAATACGTAAGCGAACTCCTGCAAAATGTTAGTGACAATAGGAGCCAAAGAGGAAGGCACGTCCTCGAATGAAAATAATGCTTCTTTGCACACAAAAGCATAGCAAACAGATTTGCTGAAATCTAGCTCATCAATATCAGATTTGGTGGCAAGTAAACATGCACTTTTCAATTTAATTTCAGAAGCAACACTAGACGGTTTATTATTAGGCTTCATTTGTTGCTCAAATTCTTTTGCCAAAATCTTATTTTCACTCTTAGTTTTCTCCTGTTTTGCTTTATTAGCTCTACTAATATCATCTTTCAAAATGGAATCAAGAGTCATAGGAAGCAGAGTAATATGTTTATCCCTATGAACAAGAGTATATTGATTGTTTCTACCATGCTGTATAGATTTTTTATCAAATTGCCATGGTCTACCAAGTAATAAGGAACAAGCTTGCATGGGGACCACATCACGATCAACACAATCAGCATATGTAGGGATACTAAAATGCACACAAATAGTACGTGTTACATTAACCTTGCCGTTGTTGTTGAACCATTGGATGTACTCCCTCCGTCCCAAAATTCTGTCTTAGATTTGTCTAGATACAGATGTATCTAATACTGTGACTTGATACATCCGTTTCTGGAAAAATGTAAGACAAGAATTTTGGGACGACGGGAGTAGTAAGGATGTGGATGTGGTCTTGTGATGAGAGATAGCTTCTCCACCATCTCCATGCTAGCCAAGTTGTTGCAGCTCCCTCCATCTATGATGACGCGAACAGAACATTCCTTCGCAACTCCCTTTGTATGGAACAAATTATGCCTCTGATTTTGCTCAGCTTGTGTGACCTGCACACTTAAAACACGTTGAGCAACTAAACTTTCATACTTGTCAGCGTCTTCAGCAGCCATGTATTGCGTATCATGTTTAGAATCATCTCCATCGTGATCTTCACTTGTAATAACAGCCAAAGTCTCCTCATCATAGTCACTAGCGGACTCATACCCACCATCCTCAGTAGCAATCATCACACACTGAGATTTGCATTTTCTCACATAATGACCTCTTCCCTTCCAACGACGACAAATGATATCACTTGGGTGTCCTGTTGATGCCATGGAAGAAGAAGAGCTCTGTGCAGGCCCAGCAGGTGTGCTATTGGCAGATAGTGGTTGTTGTGTCTGCTTTCTTGTATCACGGCTAAAGGTAGCAGCTGATGGAGGTGTTGGCGCAGTGGAAGTAGAGGACGCACACGGTGTCCATGATGAAGATCGACCTGCAGAAAAGTTAGTTCGCGCCAATGCATGTCGATCCTGCACTTCACGTTTAGCTTTACAAGCAAGATGGAATAAACGAATGATATTATGATATTCCTTATACTCTAAAATAGTCTGAATCTCTTTATTTAATCCACCCATAAAGCATGCAAGCATAGCTTCGTTATCCTCAAGAATACCACATCTAATCATACCAATTTGCAATTCCTAATAATATTCCTCTACAAAAAAATTCCTTGTCTTAAACGCTGCAATTCTTTAAGCAATTCACGTTGATAATATGGGGGAACCCAACGAGTACGCATAGCAGTTCTCAAAGCAGCCCAAGTAGCTGGAATAGGATATAATCTACAATGTTCAGACCACCAAACAGAAGCAAAGCTAGTGAATTCACAAACAGCAGCAGCAACACGTCTATCCCCAGGATATTGTAAGCATGTGAAACGTTGTTCAGTTTCTAACTCCCAAGTAAGATAGACATCACGAATGTATCGACCCTCAAATGGTGGAATTCAGTTTAGGAACATGGTCATAATCTCATACCTGAGCTGGTAGTTCAGCCCTACCATTGCGATTATTTGAATGTGGACAACCTGGTGCTGTTGGTTGCGTGTAGTTCTAATTTTGATCAACCTTATCCTCGTAATCGCCCGCATAATCGTCATCCTTCTCGACACCAGTAGTAGTAGCAGGAGCCAAAGAAGCATCAATAGTAGGTACAGTAGCACCAGAAGTTTGGCCATCCTCAATAGGAACATGCTTCGATCGTCCTAACTGATTCGGAAGGGGGCATTGTTGTCATCGTTGCAGAGGTGCGACAGGTGCACCTGTGGTGGTTGTGGAAGATGCGTGAACAATTCATTAGACTTGTTATCCAGCTTTGTCTCGAACGACTTCTCCATGTCATCTATCTTCTCCAGTGCCTCTTCAAATCTGCTTAGCACATCTCCCACCTGGCCACTCATCATTTGCTAAAATTTATCATGCAACTCCTTGTTCGTCATTTTCTCCCAATCAATCTCGTCGGCTTGTGGTCCTGCCATGGTTAGCAGCAATAGAAATACACAAGAATATAATCCTACAAACTACTAGGAAGTGGCGGGCTGTCACAAATCCGTCAAGCAAATCTCAAATTCTTACTAGTTCTTACCTAGCAGTAGGTGGTGATCAGCAACTATTGTAGTCAAAACTCTCAAAGCTTGGACAGAGCGATTGCCAGGTGGTGTCAAACGCGTGACGTAGATGTGTGTGGAACTAGGAAGTCTTATAATATGGTAGCAAAAATGTCAGCAATAATCAATTCAGATATGCAAAGTTGAATACACGCTCAACGACGGTACTGTGCTGGTCCTTGGCTAGACCGTGCTAGAGATGCGAGCCTAGAACACTAACAAAATCACGGCACGGCACGATAACAAGGGAAAAGCACACTCTGAAAATAAAAGAAACCTTCACTCTTTTTTTGCGCTCCTCTTTTTATTTTTTTGCAAAAAGTCACTATAATGGCAAGTGTCTCAAAACTCTTCCCAAGTCAAAGTAACAGGATAGGCATGAAATTTTTTGACTATTTTTTTGGAAATCAGGGCAGCGATGACGAAAAAGTGCGACAAAAATTGACTATGATGGCGAGTGTCTCAAAACGCTCCTTGGGACCTAAAAACATGATAGGAAAAAAATATTTTTGGTCGCCGAAATTTTGGCCTAAAAACTGCCCGGGGTCTCCAGACTCTTTTTTTCTCCAAAACCTACTCAGGCAAGGAAATAGATAGATCTCGAAAACAACCCTACTATGAAAAGAACTCGGAATGATGGTGGATATATGGTGGTGGTATATGGTTGCGGTGGTGGATATATGGCGGCGGTGGTGGTATATGGATACGGATCGGTGGTGGTATATGGATACGGATCGGTGGTGGCATATGGATTCAGAGTGGTGGCGTATAAGCGGTGGTGGTAGATGGCAGGGGCGATGATGATAGTGCGGCAGCGGCGTGACAACATATGACCAAAACTCAAAACTCTAAAAGACTAGACACTAAGACCAGCAACTTGACACGATGATGCAACCGCAAATTCAACAAAGAAAAATACTAAAAAAGACTATGCAAAGGCTCAGACTGGTTCAAATATGATGAACTAACCCTAATTGTTTTTGGCTTTTTCGTGGACTGTAGGTATGAAGAACAGACTCGATCTAAACTATGAAAGACTATAAAATTGCACCGAGCAACCTGGAAATCTGATACCACTTGATAGAGGCAAAGATGTCCCATCTTTCAATGAGATGGTGGCTATCATTTTGGGTGGAGTAGACTTCGATGATCCGACTACGAAATTGCGAGGACATCGCGCCTTAGCAATCGCTAAACCAACTACGAGAGGTTATTGACCGCACCGGAGCACGATCAACCTGACCACGAGGGTCTATTTCCTGCAAGCAAACGAAGAACAAGCAAGAAACTGAGATTCAATCTAGATATTACGAATATAAGAGGAAAGCTTTATTGATGAACGTGGGGTTTTATGGCGTCTTTGTCAGGTTGTTTAACACAAATGAAGTACGCGAAGTTGCAGCTATGGCGAACTTTAATCTAAACAAAACCCAAAGTCTAAACGATGCCCTAAGGGCTGTATATATGGAGGAAGAGGGGGAAATTTCATGGCCCATGGGGAAGGGGTCCAAAACCAACCATATCTCTTGTTTCCCCACACATACGGACTCTAAAAACAGCCTATACTCTAGTATTTCGAAATTACAATGGTCTGGCCCAATAATAAGGCGACGCAACACCTATAATCATTGTTCAAGATATCTTCCGATTCACCGATTAATCTTCCGATTTATCGCTAATCGGGGGGTGACCGATAAGATTATGACTTATCTTTGCCATTTATCTTTTGGATCGATTTATCGTTCTGACAAGCGATTTATCGGGAATCTACCGATAAATTAGACCTATTCATAGCACGATGTTTGCAAAAACTATGTTTATTTATGTTTTGTGGACCTTGGTACGAAATATGTAATATTTTTCTATTTTGTTTGCCATTATACAAGGATTCAAAGGCTCGAAATCAAGGTAACGCTTCTGTCAAATATTGTTTTGGTGTTAAATATGGCGTATTTTAGTGTTGGGAACCTGATATTTGCAAAAACAAAATATTCGATTAATAGTCGACCGATAAAATCGATTAATCGGTCGATTTCCGATTAATCTCTAATCCCTAGCTGACCGAAATGATAACGATAAGCGATATCCTCAACATTGCCTATAATAGCCTCGGGATGAAATTTAGGAAGTGGCATCTTGTATATTTCATCCAAGCCTTCATATTATGGTGGCTTCAAAGTCCTGAAATCATCACTTGAAACTCTAGTCTTGTTTCCCTTGCGCATGCCATCATCTCCATGCTTGATCTTGCTCAAGTGATCATCCCTCTTGTCAATGCTAGGACCTTTATTGGTAAGCAAAACAAACGTATCCAATTTAGGCAGCATCATATTCTCATGAACATTAGAATCATTACCAAGAAACGAAAGTACGTGATAATTTAATTGGCATGCGTGAGCTCTAGTAATTGGTCTAGTATATGTAGCAGTAGGGGTTGTGGGTGTAACAATGGTATTGATGTCCTCATCAGAGGGGTTCTGACTTAACACAGAAGATAAACTCTCATCACCCTATTCTCCTCGACAATCGATTCGTCAAGCGATGTTGATCACTCGTGGTAGATACTTGAAGGCGATCTCCGAACCTTTACAGACTTCTTCTTCGAGAACCACAATCACTCTTGGTCTCTGAAGAAACTGACACCAAACCATCTAGAGAGTTTGCAGCTCTCAGGAGTAATAGGCGGGGCATACTAAACTTAGATTCCAATGATGCCAAACCACTATCTAATCCTTCGGCTCTAGGTTTTTTTCCTCTTGGTGGATTTTAAACTCAAATCGCTCAGAGAAGGGGTCGCTCAAAAATCTTCTCAGGAATCAAACGGAGTAGCTACCAAAAAAAGCCGGTGCAGGGTGGCTATTTATAGCTGCAACCTTCCCAGATGGGAAATTACCATTTCGGACACGAGGTCCAGCCAATGGCCAACCGACACGTTCACAACGGTTGGATTTTGGAGCAATGATAACATTACTTGAGGAACAAGTAATGCTAACTCCTCGGTCCGAGACAAATCTCTCGCAGCGAAGAAGATCACAGTCTCTTGCTGGCAAGTATTTACTCAGAGCACAAAGAGATTTCTCTCATAGCTTTCATAGGATTTGGGTTTAGCATCAGAGAATCAAAGCTTCGAACTATACACCCCTCTAATAATACGGTGGTCCTATGACTCAATGCAAGAAGAAGAACAACGAAATAAATGATATGTCTTCATCTTGTCTTCATTCTTCATCGGGCGCAATCATTTGCTTCGAACATGCACCGAACAAATTGCTTGGACTTCGGCAATTTTTAGGGGTCAATCTTGTTAGCTTTATCTTCAGTGATAACCTTCACTGCCGTGCAAGAAGATTATCTTCGTCGTTTGCTTCAAACTCCTCGATACTTCAGGGACCTATTACTCTGTGTGCACTAGCAAACACATAAGTCCCATAGTGTTTATGTCAACAAACTCCAAAACATAAGGGGCCTATCATTGCACCAATAGTTGTGCCCACCTCGGACACCTTCCCGACTCCGTTTTCCCCTCGTTTTGCTTGTTTCCCAAGATAAAAAATCTTTATATACCCCCTGAATGTATTAACCACTACATCGCAGAGAAATCTTATGTTCTTCTTTCACGCTGTTTTTCTGAAAGATAGATCGCCATGGCCGCTCCGAGCTCCTCCAAGGACAAGTTCTTTGAGAACATCATCAACCCGTATTTACGGGAGGTGATGCAGCACGTAATACGTCTCCAATGTATCTATAATTTATGAAGTATTCATGCCATGTTTACAACAATTTTATATGGTTTTGGTATGATTTGATTAGAACTAACCTGGACTGACGCTGTTTTCAGCAAAACTGTCATGGTGTCGTTTTTTGTGCAGAAATAAAAGTTCTCGGAATGGGGTGAAAATTTACGGTCATTTTTTATGGACCAAAAGAGACCCCCCCGAAGCACCGGAGCCGGGCTAGGAAGTGACCGAGGTGGCCACAAGCCGCCAGGGAGCGCCCTAGGGGGTCGGGCATGCCCCTAAGGCTTGTGGGCCCCTCGGGCACCCCCTTGACGTGAGACCAACGCTAAAAATTCTTATAAATCCCTAAACCTCTGAAAATAAACCTAGATTAGAAGTTCCACCACTAAAAGCCTCTGTAGCCACGAAAAATCAATCTAGGCCCTCTCCGGCAGCCTGCCGAAGGGGGTCATCATCACCGGAGGCCATGGAGGAGGAAGCCGGAGGGGGCCATCATCACCGTGGAGGCCAAGGACCAGAGGGAGAACCTCTCCCCGTTTAGGGGGGAGGCCATGGAGGAGGAAGAACTAGGGGGAGACTCTCTCCCCCTCTCTCTTGGTGGCGCTGGAGTGCTGCCGAGGGAACCATCGCCGCGGTGATCATCTTCATCAACACAACCTTCTCCATCACCGTCCTCATCTCTTTTAAGTGGTCCACTCTCCCGCACCCTGCTGTAATCCCCTACTTGAGCATCGTCCTTTATGCAACATATTATGATCCAATTATGTGTTGCCATCCTATGATGTTTTGAGTAGATTTCTTTTATCTTTTGGGTTGATTGTTGATCTAGATTGGTTTGAGTTGTATGTTTTATTTTAGTGTTGTCCTATGGTGGCTTCCGTGCCACGCACACATGAAGGATTCCCACTGTAGGGTGTTGCAATACGTTCATGATTCGCTTATAGTGGGTTGGTAGAGTGATAGAAGCTTAAACACGAGTAAGGGGGTTGTTGCATATGGGATAAAGGGGGCTTGATACTTTAATGTTATGGTTGGGTTTTACCTTAATGATTTTTAGTAGTTGCGGACGCTTGCTAGAGTTCCAATCATAAGTGCATATGATCCAAGTAGAGAAACTATGTTAGCTTACGCCTCTCCCTCATATAAAATTGCAATGATGATTACTGATCTTATTAACAATTGCCTAGGACAATTTCACACACGGACCCATCATTATTCCACACTCGCTATTTATAACATATAGTAATATATTCTAACTTTATGTTAACAGTGCCTATTTTTATATTTAGTTCTCCAATATCATGCAAAGCTATCCTCTTCGTACCCACAATGTGGTTTTATTTCTCGTTTCTAGATGGAAGCAAACATTCGGTGTACGTAGAGTCGTATCAATGGCAGATAGGACTTGAGACAATATTGATCTTACCTTTAGCTCCTTGTGGGTTCGACACTCCATACTTATCACTTCCACCTTTGGAAATTGCTACGATGATTCCTTGCACTTGGGATTATCAGCACGCTCAAGCCATTGAGATGCATGGGGGGTGCTCCACATCCGAGACATCCAGGGGCCCAAGGGGAAGGGGACCGTGGAGGCCAGGCTCGAAGCCATGGAGCAGGAGGTCTTCAAGTGCAAGGGGATGGTGGAGAGCGGACTCAACGCCAATCACCTCATGATTACATATTTCACCCGTGATCACAAGGTGGATGGCCAGTCCATGAAGGACGTCGTCTTCACCCTCAACGAGCAAATCAACTTTCTGCAAAGCCAAATCTATGATCTCCAAAATCAAGTCTTTGAATATGAGGCAAGATTTAAAGGTATGGGTTTGACTGCCAGTTGTAGGACTCGTGAGACCCATGCTTCCTCTTATGATGGTGAGCCTCTGCCATGGAAGTCGGAGGGCAAACTTACTACCTCATCACCACCACCACCACCACCTTCTTCACCACCAAAAGAGACTTGAGTATCGGGTATGGGCACTCCCCTTGGCTTGTGCCGAGCTTGGGGGAGGTGCCTCGGTATCGTATCACACCATCTCTTTTGCCTTTATCTATCTTAGTTCGATCTTTAGTTATCTTTTGAATTAGTTCAATAAAAAGTTTAGTTCAATCTTTTTTGAGTGTTTTGCTTAGTGAACTATATATCTTTGTAATGGTGTGCGAGATATATAACAAAGTTTAGTTCGAGTTTTGCTTTCTTTACTTTTATGTTTTAGTCAAAATAAAGAAAAGAAATAATTGAAAAAGATCATACGCTAATCTTATGGCAAGTAATGACATCACATAAGGAAAAATGTAAGTGATAAAATTTATTGGAGATTGACAAACATAGCATTGGTCAATGATGCAATTCATGAAAGAATTAATAAGGAAAGAGAAGATTCACATGCAAATACACTATCTTGGACATCTTTTTATGATTGTGAGCCCTCGTCAAAATATTATATGCCAAAATTGTTGACGTTGAACAAGGAAGACAACATAATGATTTATGCTTGTTCATATTCACATAGAAGTATTATTGTCATAGATCCTTTAATATGTGGTGCTTGCCCCCTATCTTTTCTAGCCAAAAAATCCACACTAAGTAGAGACTCTACTTGTGCATCCAAAAACCCCTAAACCCAAATCTTGTTTTGAGAGCCCACCATACCTACCTATGCATTGAGTAAGATCCTTCAAGTAAGTTGTCATCGGTGCAATAAGGCAATAAAAATTGCTTCTAAATGTGTTGAATCATTTAGTGTAAGAGAAAATTGAGCGTTGTACGGACTTGTGATGGCAAAATAATAAAGGCGATAGACTGCACAATAAAGTTTGTCATCATAAGGGGAAATATAACATGATGTTCTTTTGCACTAAGAGATTGAGCACAAACCAAAAAGAGCATGAAAACCTCTGCTTCCCTCTGTGAAGGGCCTATCTTTTACTTTTATGTATTTACTTTTATGCAAGGGTCAAAGTATTCTTCCCTATTCCTTTTTATTTTCTCTTTTGCAAGCATCATGTGGTGAGGAAAGATCTAGGCACATATATCTAGTTGAATGTGAGTGAGCATGAGTTATTATTGTTGACATCACCCTTGAGGTGAATATGTTGGGAGGCGAAACAATAAGCCCCTATCTTTCTATGTGTCTGGTTGATTTGCTCATGGGTATGCGGTGAGTGTTAGCAATCATAGAAGATTATATGATGGCTGAGTATGTGGACTTGCCAAAAGGCTCCGATACGTGACCCTTCCTGAAAAGATGATGAATTGTAGTTGCAAAGTTGACTAGGAACATAGTTTGTTGGTTTTCAATAGAGTTTATGCTTCTACTTCGATGTTGTGATGAATTGTTACTTGTTCATGAGAAGTTATATGATAAAAGTTAGGTGATAAAGTTTTATGATGAACTTTGTTGCTGTTATAATAATATACATGATGCTTCTATATCTGTATTTTGTTTTTATCGGCACCTCTTTTTCTATGCCTGTGGACATGTTTTTGGATATCGATTTTTCGCTTGAGGACAAGCAAGGTCTAAGCTTGGGGGAGTGACAGAAGCTTAAACCCTAGTTTATGCGCTACTTCGTAAGGGACCGATTTGGATCCAAAAGTTTAATGCTATGGTTAGATTTTATCTTATTAGTTTGCTCGTAGTTGCGGATGCTTGCGAGGGGGTTAATCATAAGTAGGAGGTTTGTTCTAGTAAGAATAACACCTAAGCACCGGTCCACCCACATATCAAATTATCATAGTGTCGTGGGGAACCATGGACACCTGTGGGGCCATCACCCCCTTTGTGGTTCAGCGGGGGGACGAGCATGTAGCACAAAGAGCGGAGAAGCAAAGCACGGCACGGCAGAGATCACACGTGCAATTTTACCCAGGTTCGGGTCGCCGTGAGGCGTAAAACCCTACTCATGCTTTGCTGGATTTATGGTGGATTGTGGTGGAAAAATGCAGCGCTCTTGCACGGCGGGGTTGCCTCGGGGCGAGAGCGACTATGCGCGTATGAGTATTCGAGGGTCCGAATCCCTTCTACGGTTGCCATGGGCCTCCTGTTATAGATCAAGGGGTCACCACAGTGGCAAATCAGTCTTTACGTACTGATTAGATAGCAAACAGTGCTATCACACCTAATTCTGCTGGCGGACAGAGCGCATTAAATATGCTACTTAGTGTCACACCACAGCATGCTCGGCAAGCCTTGCCGGGCTGTTTTGCCAGCTTCGCGCCTGCTTGCTTGACAAGTCTCAGGATGGGGGTCATTTGGAGGTGTTTTCTGTAGGAAGTGGCTGCCATGTGGAAAGAGGCAGCCACTTAGTCACTCGGGGGCTTGACACTGCACTGATCGATGATTTGCATCGCTGTAAGGTGGAGCGGTGAAGCTTTGGCGGGGCAGCCCGCCCTCACCGTGCCTGGCAAGCCAGTCGGGGCGGTCTGGTGGCTTCTCTTCGGGGCAACGCTCGTCCTCGCCAGGCTCGCCTGCCCATCAAGGGAGGTTTTTCCCTTAGTGAAATCTTGTCTCTCTGGTTTGGCTTAGTCTTCTTGATCTGCACTTTGATTCTTCAAAGAGCTGATCTCTAGTGCTTGTTCTGATCTTGGGTGCTGCAATCTTGGTGGGTCGGTGGCTTACTGTCCATGCACAAGTCAGGGGAAAACATACGCCCATGTTTGTTTACCCCGACAGAAGCCCCGGGGCCTGAGCCATACTTGTCGCCGGGCACGTTGGGTTAGGCCCTAAACAGTGCACAGATACATGGCAAGATGTAACATCCCAAAATTCTAAATTTTGGAATGTTACATTAAATAAATATTTATGTTTGTTTGTTTGGTTGTTGAGTGATTGATTGTGTGAATTGGGTGAAATTTGAAACTTCTGAAAGTTGAATAAGAGGGAATAAAAGGACTTTCCCAAAAGTGTTACCATTTGAAATGATTTGAAACTTCATTTGAAATTAATTCAAACTTCATGCCACTCAAGGACTCTCAAGAGAGGAGATTAAAATGACTTCTCCAAATTTAAATGAAAGAGAGTGGGAAGTAGAAGGTCACTTTCAAGATGGCATTTGAATTTGAAAGATTTCATTTGACTTCTTTTCAAAAATGGCATTTGAATTATGTTCACAAAGGCCTGACAAAATACTTTGAACAAAAATATGAGAGGAGGTGACATGACTCTCCAAAATTTTAGAAGAAATTAATGCCAAAAGTTTTTGAATTCAAATTGGGGTTTATTGGGAATTTTCAAAAAAAATTGTTTTATAGAGTTTTTATTTAGCCTCTGGAAAATAGTTCATCTTGTAGGATTTATTTTTCTGATCTTTTTGATATATATATATATATATCCTATATACAAGTATTTTTATTTTCTCTATATATTTTTTCCCCTATAGAAATTCAAAAAAAAGGAAAACCCCAAGCTGACCAGGCCAACCGGTGCAGTCAGCAGAGCCGCAGCCAGCGAGCAGCGAGGCCAGCGCCCACTCGCCAAACCCTAGGGCTACAACCGTCGCACCTGCGCACATGTAGAGCTATCCCATTTTTTCCTTCCTTCTCTGATTTTTTTTGCATGGTAATACATGTCTCATTTATATCATAAGTATCATAGTACAAGTCACGTAACCGACCTGGCAAAACTGAAAAGACAGCAGAAAGATAGCCTTTGCACAAAGGAACAACAACCAAGAAGTAAAATTAGAATCAAGATTGAAGAAACCTTTGAACTTGACACCAACACCCATCATCTGCCTTTGGAACCACGACAGTAGCCACCAAAGGGAAAAATGACGGATCACCTTCACACCCGAGCTCGTAGCGACTCCATCGCTGACATGCAGCTTTGCGGACCTCGAAGGTGGCTCACCAAAGGTAAAACCATTACCGTTGAATGAATCAGACCGGGGCAATAGCCCGGACACGCCATCGAACTCCAGATTTGGCACCCCCACACGAATAGAACGCCGGAGGAGAAAACCACATCTGTCATCCACGAACCGCGAACCCAGCACATGATCCACCATCTTCCAGATGCCGCCGATGCAGACCACAATCTGCATCCGCTCCTGGACTACCTCCCAAGCTCCGCGCCGACGCTGGAGCAAACACCGTCGTAACGGCGGAGCCCGAAGACACAGGTCCACCACAAGGATGTCGCCGCCGCCACGCAATCCTTGCTTGAACAGACTGATTGCCAAATCCATCCCCAACATTAGGACCGATCGCCTTGTTGGAGTAGGATCCAAAGAAACTTTATTCAGCGCCGCCATCGCTGTCGCCGAAGCCAAGACGATGAGCAGCCTAAAATCCTAATCTATAAGAGAAAAAACGATCCACACGCGTGGATCCGGCGACCCCCTCCACCGAAGACCGAGGTCGCCGACGGAGGGGAGCCGCCGGACGGCGGCGGCGGGGAAGACTCCTGGCGGCGAGGTCGCCTTTTCTTTCTTCTGGCGAAAGAAAGAAATGCTCCGTCCCGACTCTAATACCCTGCGCAACCACAGCAACGCTAGCTTGGCTTCCTTCCTTCTCAGATCGATGGACCCCTCCTCTTCTTTCTTCTTCACGTACAAAAAAATAGAGTTCTATATGTACACGTATATGACGCCGTTCCGCGTCCAATCTTCGTGGAAACCCTACTCCGGGTCGACCCCATCCCCAAGCAATATGTCCTATAAATACTCGAGGTTGTCCTCCTCCGATTCCCCTTTAAAACCCTCGCCAAAACCATCTCTAAACGACGCCATCGCCGTTCCAATCTAGGTCAGCCGAGCAGAGTTCACCGCTCGAGTTCGACCGTCGGTTAGATCTTAGAGGCCTCTCTTCCCAGAGGTTGCTACCCCTCGTATTTACGAATCTTTTTGACATACTTTGGTCACCCAGGTTCAGCCGGAGCCACCACCTCAAGCTCACAACGCCGCCGGAGTTTATGCAGAGCACGAGAGGTTACGCCAACTCCTGCTCGACCCCGACGTCTCCTCGCCTCACCATCAATAGAAAATCGAACACCCTTGGAGTTCTCCATCCGCTGGACATCGTCGCCTGCGCTACCGGTCACCGGAGCCGCCGCCACCACCATGCCCGATCGCCCCAACTCCCGTTCTTCTCTGTAAGCGTTCAGTCCATCTGTTCGGTTCAGTTAGAAAAAATTACGTTTAGGTTTTTTTTGGTTTTTATTTAGATCGGTTTAGTAAGTGTTTTTTAGAATGGTTTTAGTGTATGTGTTTTTTGGTTCAAATCTAAACCAGTTCACCGGTTTCTTTTTGTTATACACTATACGTGAATGATATTTAACGGCCGAGCTTTGTTTAGTTTCAGATCGCACCCCACGCCCAATAGCGCTGTTTTTTTCGTGTCTGTTTTTTAAACAGAAAAGTTTCAATTTTAGATTGTTAATAACTTTTATGTTTTAGATCCAAATTGAGCTTTTTGTATTGTGTCACAAATTTATTATTGTTTCTGTTTGCATACTTAGTTTTACACTTTGAGTAGTTTAAATTTGAATTTGATAAAATTTGTTCAAATCACTATTTTGGTCATATTTTGAGTTTTACAAAGTATTTTTGATTGATTCCTTTTGTTGTTGTTTTGTTGTTTGTATTTCCTACCCAGTAGCATATAGTGATTTATTTTTAGTTTATTTTAAATTAGGTTTATTGCAAAACAGTATTGTTTTGCTTATGTAGTTGTTTTAGCCATATAATTAGTGTTTTTAATTATTTTTAGTTAATTATTTTTGTAAATTTTTACATGTTGTTATATGTTTAAGTTAGACTACAGTCAATAAATTTTTGTAGTTATTTATTAGTGTTTAGCTACTGCTTTTGTATTTGCTTGTTTAGTTCAGAGTGATAGTTAATAAAAATAGTTTTAATAGTTTAAAAAAAGTAATTCTTTTTGCCACTTCAAGTTATGTTGTTATTGTTTCTGTTATTCAGGAGTAAATTAGTTTCATAATTATTTTAGTATTGTTTAATTTTGTCTTAGTGTTTTGCTAGTTGTTATAGTTGTTCTGGTGTTAACTAGATAGTTATAATAGTTTTCATACTCGTTCTTTTTGCTAGTAAATACTTTAGTAAATTATTTTCTTTGTTTCATTAGAACTATATTTTCTTTGCTGTAGAAAGAGTATTAGAGTAATTTAGTGTTGTTATGAAAAACTTTGTGTGAGTTGGTTTTCACTAGTTTTCCTTGAAGTTTCTTTTGAAGTTTCCTTTGGTTTTCATTTGTTTTTCTTTGAACATTATTGTTTTCTTTATTTAATTTTGATCGTTATTTTGTTTGATAGAATTGATTGATAGAATTGTTGCTTATGTGATTACAATGTTTGACAAAATAGTTTTTCTTCAGAGAGTGACGATTAGTTCTACCAAGTCATTTTCTAAGAGCGTTGTTAAGTATTACCAGGCAAGTTCACTTTGTCCATGCTTTCATACCTATGTTTTTATTGCATTTAGTGGCATCTTTGCAACAATCCTCCAGTAGTGATATTGAATTCTTGTAATTGAGTAGTATGCATGAGGTAGGAACCCATCACCCTGTTAGCAAGCCCGGGACGTTATTTATTTTAATGCTACGCTATAATAGACGGGGTTTGGTATGAGTGCACGAGAGTGGTGTGAAGAAGGAGGACTCTATATCAATGACGACAACTCCATGATGGCATGTGACGCCCAGATAATTAGGCTACAATAATCATATACTAATGATGCCATGTCACCATTGTCACTGTTGTTGATCTCGCGTTAGTCCAAAACCAAGTCAAGTTCAAACTTCAAGTAATAAGTCAAATTATTATTTCTTCGAACTATCAAACAAAAATGTTCGATGAGTTGAAAATATTCACGAAGTAATTATCATATAGAAACCAGCGTATTTTAAAATATTTTAATTACTTTAGAATATTCAATAAAACATGACCAACAACATTTATTGGACCATTTCAATTTAGACAAATATTTAAAACCATCCAAAATAAATTGGAACTTGTTGTACTAACTCAGCATACCGCCTAGCATTTATGTGCAAGCTTAGTACCAAAACAAAAATCATTTGCTATTTATGACAACTGCGAACGTGAGAGAAAATTAGAAACATAAAAGCATAAAGAAAGGAGCTATGGGGCAATGTCTAGTTGGGCTTCAGTGTGAACAGTGTGTGGCCTAGCCCACCTTCTCCCCATCTCCTTTCTCCTGTACATAGGGGAGGGCGTGTCGCTCATCCACTGGCACCATGGTCGACGATACACACACGTCGGGCATCCACCCGAGCTCCGGGGGAGATAAGGCCGACCCCGAGCCAGCGCACAAACCCTAGACCTCACATCCCCCTTTCCCTTTGCCCGTGCGCTCGATCAGAGCTCCACCACAAACCCGTCGCCATGCTCACCGTCGATCCCATGGACGTCGGATGCCCATCATCTTGACTCCATGCCCAGGAGGACCAGTGCATCACGCTGGACACCACCCTCCGACGGGTTTGTCGCCGGAACGCCTCCAGCCTCGCCATCGGGGTCTTCTTCACCATCGGTCGTCCAGGATCCCCGCCGTTGACCCATCGATGCTCGACCTCTTCCGGCCTCCCCGACCCGTCCCGAAACGCCCGAGCATCGCTGTGACATGTTCCCCCTTTAGTTTCCCCCTTTCCCTTCCGTTCTCAGCCGTCTTAGTTCGCCGCACCACCGCACCAGGGGCTCGCGCTCTGGACCATGCGGCTCCCGCCCGGCCACGCTCCCGCGCACGCTTGGCCATGCGTGGCTGTACGCTCGCGCCCCCTGGCCCGCACGCGTGCAGCGCCGTCGCGCGCTCACCATGTCTGCGCCGGGGATTCGCGCCTGCGCGTGCACACCTCCGACCCTCCTGGTGCGTCGGGCCACACCCCGCCACGCCCTGGCAGCGCGATCACGCAAGCGCCCGCGCGCCCCGACCACTGCCCTCACCGTGCCTTCGATTTCCCCCTCCCTGCTTACCGCTCGTACTTTCGCCACTGCTGCTCGTAGCCGCTGCTGTGTTGCCAGCTCTTGCTAGCTGTCGTTGTTGCTCCCCTGTACTGCTGCTGCTCTATGCCGCTGCTGCGGCCGACCATGGCCAGCGCCCGTGCCTGTGTGTGTTGTGTTAGTGTGCAGCATGTGTGCGTGCTGTGTGTGTGTACGTGCAGTGAATGTGTGTGTGTGCCTCTGGCCGAGCCCGCCTCCGACTGGCCACACCCTCACCTGCTTGCTGTTGCTGCGTCTGCTCACTGCTGCTCCTGCCAAACTGCTGCTCCTACTGCATCGCTGCCCTGAGCGCCGCTGCTTGCTGTAATGCTGCTGCTACTAGTGCAACGTTGCTATAGTAACATTCAGTTACTGCAGCGGCGAGCTAGCTTTTATAAATCTACAATGACTAACCCTCTAGACAGTCCCTAAACTGCGGTTAGACAACTGTTAACAAGGCTAAAGAAAATATGAGTACAAAGTATGCTTGACAAGGTCCAAGTTACTCCGTTGGACCAAATTCAAAGACAGCATGGATTAATTCCTATAAAAATGACAATAGTCTATGTTCTATTAAGAGAGAAAACTGAAAAACAGATTTAGTGTCTTAACTACTTCACAGCTGTAAATGGACCTGTTATAGGAGCTGTTCAGGCCATCTAATGGCATGGCCTTGTAGTACTGTTGATGTAGAGTAAAACACTTATATGCAGTGTCTTCATTAGAACTACATAACATTAATTATAGCCTTCAGAAAACAGCCCAATGGAGCTTTAAAAAACTGAACAGTCCTCAGACTTAGCCAATTTTCAGGAATTCCATAGTATTGTTTAAACTTCGAAAAAATCATAGAAATAAATCATAGCTCGGATGGAAGAACTTTATACATGAAAGTTGCTCAGAACGACGAGACGAATCTGAATACATGGTCCGTTCGTCTGTCACATGCCCCTAGCATAGTGAACATGGAACCGTCCCCTCTCTTTCGTAAGTTCGAAAACTGCAAACTTCGGGAAAATTTTCATGGATGTTTTCCCCCTTCGCCAGTAACGCCTAGTACCGCATTAGGGCATACCTAGTACCGCGTATTGGCTCTTTATGTTTTGTGATGCTTTGTTTGCTCTGTATTCATTGTTTCTTCCCCCTCCTCTCTCCAGTAGACAACGAGACTGACGTCGCTGCTGCCTCGATCGACTACGGTGTTGACGACCCCTCCTTCTTGCCAGAGCAACCAGGCAAGCCCCCCTTGATCACCAGATATCACCTATTCTACCCTCTACTGCTTGCATTAGACTAGTGTAGCATGTTACTATTTCGATTAATCCTATTCTGTTGCATAGCCTGTCATTATTGCTACATCTGTTGATACCTTTACCTGCAATCCTAAATGCTTAGTATAGGATGCTAGTTTATCATCATTGGCCCTAAATTCTTGTCAGTCTGCCTTGCTATACTATTGGGTCATGATCACTCGGGAGGTGATCACGGGTATATACTATACATATATACATACTATACAGATGATGACTAAAGTCGGGTCGGCTCGTTGAGTACCCGCGAGTGATTCACGGATTGGGGGATGAAAGGACGTTTGTTCCGACGGCCCTCTGTGTGGATCTTTGTGGCGGAGCGACAGGGCAGGTTGAGACCACCTAGGCGAGAGGTGGGCTTGGCCTTGGTCGACGTTCGCGGTTACTTCATAATAACACGCTTAACGAGATCTTGGTACTTGATCTGAGTCTGGCCACTGGCCTATACGAACTAACCAACTACGCGGGAACAGTTATGTGCACTCGGTGTCGTGGTATCAGCCAACGCCTTCGTGACGTCAGCGACTGAGCGGCGCGCGCCGGATTGGACCGTAAGCCTGCTCTTGTATTAAGGGGGCTAGGTTTGCTTCCGGCCGCGCATGCAACATGCAGGTGTGCAATGGGCGATGGGCCCAGACCCCTGCGCGCATAGGATTTAGACCGGTGTGCTGACCTCTCTGTTGTGCCTAGGTGGGGCTGCGACGTGTTGATCTTCCGAAGCCGGGCATTGCCCCAGGAAAGTGTGTCCAGCCAGAGGGATCGAGCGTGTTGGGTTATGTGGTGCACCCCTGCATGGAAGTTGATCTATTCAAATAGCCGTGTCCCTTGGTAAAAGGATGACCCGGAGTTGTACCTTGACCTTATGACAACTAGAACTGGATACTTAATAAAACACACCCAGACAAGTTCCACAGACAACTCGGTGATCGCTTTTCCACAGGGCGACGAGGGGAGGATCACCGGGTAGGATTATGCTATGTGATGCTACTCGGAGGACTTCAATCTACTCTCTTCTACATGATGCAACACGAAGGCTACCAGAAGCGTAGTCTTCGATAGGACTAGCTATCCCCCTCTTATTCTGGCATTCTGCAGTTCAGTCCACGATATTGCCTCTTTACACATATACCCATGCATATGTAGTGTAGATCCTTGCTTGCCAGTACTTTGGATGAGTACTCATGGTTGTGTTGCTCCCTCTTTCCCCCCTTTTTCCCTTCTTCCCGGATGCCGCAACCATACGTTGGAGTCCAGGAGCCAGAGGATCCCGAGGATGGTTCTACATGGAGTTCGGTTTCGAGGAGTAGTTAGGAGGTCCCAGGCAGGAGGCCTCGCCTTTTCGATCGTCGACCTTCTTAAGGCAAACTTGTTTAACTTATGTCTGTACTCAGATATTGTTGCTTCCGCTGACTCATTTATGTTCGAGCACTTGTATTCGAGCCCTCGAGGCCCCTAGGTTGTAATATTATGCTTGTATGACTTATTTTACTTTTAGAGTTGTGTTGTGATATCTTTTCATGAGTCTCCGATCTTGATCGTACAAATTTGCGTGCATGATTAGTGTACGGTCAAATCGGGGTCGTCACAAGTTGGTATCAGAGCCAACTACCTATAGGAATCCCCCTTCCACACTCCTTGGGCGAAGTCGAGTCTTGTCACTACAAAACTTTTACTAACATGGATGTGAGTCTTCCGGGCCCACGTCGCCATTGGGTGGTATTAGGATCTTTTACTCCTCGACCTTTACTCTGGGACTCTGATCTCTACTCTATTCGGGTTAAATTATTTTGCTAACTCTAACACTAGGTTCTCATAACTATTTCTTCCGGAGAGCCCTCATTCCGGAAGATCACCTGCTTCGTCAGAAGATTATGAGGATATCCCTCGATATTTTCCCGAGACCCTTCTGCTCATCGCCTTTGCAGTTCACTGCCACCGATATATCCCTATGGATATCTACATGCACTTGTCATTCTCATGATCATTTCTAGTCTCTCTTGTTGTTACAAGATGCCTCGAACTATTCTCTGTTGTCCCGAGAATCCTTTGAGTTTACTGTCTTGCAGTTTTATTTCGCATGAAAACTCTTATGGTTTTTTTCCTTGCATTTATCGAGGATTCGTTCTTCTCAATTGTTCATGTGTCGCACAAAATTCTTCGGGATACTTTTTGATCTTTCGAAAAGCCTCTGCAGCCTATTATTCTTGAAATTCTTCCCAGCTTGCATTATGGTTAATTACATATGAGTAGTAGTCCTTGATAACATCCCTTGTCTTAGTCATTTTGAGCCTATTGATTCAATATGTGCGTACACACGCAGTCATCAGTTTATCCTTTTTAAAATTATCTTTCCGACTCAGACGTCATTCCGCACACGAGTTGGTTCTCGGCAATTCAAACCTTTACTGATCATTCTGCACACGCTGTGGCCCGATCATTATACAAACCGTTTTTCTCAACCTGCCACTACACGTCTAGCAAGGCAGTTTTATTCGCATGTCTTGTCGATGCAGAGATTGTGCCCCCCTTATCATGGGATTCTCATCAATACGGGCGTGGGTAACCCAACCGTGACGTTAGTATGACTCCTTGGTTTAGGCAAGTTCCAAACGGTCGCGCGGAGGACGCTTGACAGTCATCCCCTTTATAAAGAGGTCAAGACATGTCCTTTTCTTTCCACGCGTGATCCTTCCTTTCTCCCACCTCGAGTTCCAACACCCAAGGTTTAGTCTAAGCGATCTGGACCTTCAACCATGTCCGAATCCAACCTTCAAGGCCGGTGGATGGCCTCTTCCATCACAGAGGAGGACATCAAGAAGCTTAGGGAGTGTCGCCAAAATCCTTCACAGGCTTCCTGCTCAAGGGCAGGTTATCCCTACTCCCGAACACAACGGGAGTGTCGTATTCATCTCCCACTTCCTCTGAGGGCTAGGCTTTGGTCTTCATCCCTTCATTAGAGGGCTCATGTTCTATTACGGGCAAGATTTTCACGATCTAGCTCAAGATTCCTTCCTTCACATCTCAACGTTCATCGTTGTGTGTGAGACCCTCATCCGCATTACCCCACACTTTGGCTTATCGCTCAAGACCTTCAATGTGAAGCCGAAGATGATCGATGGGCGACACGCAGAGTGCGGAGGTGCTACAATAAGCAAAGGTGTTGATGCTTTATGGCCAAAGGGCTCTTTCCCGGAAGTTTCTGACCTATGGCAACGGGAGTGGTTTTACATCACCGCGCCTCGAGGGGGGAAGTGGGCTGCCGCCCCAGCCTTCTGCTTTGCCCCTCCGCCACAGCTTGCATCATGGGTCAACAAGGGGCTGGACTGGGGATCGGTTAATGACGTGCCGATATTGCAAAGCCACATTGGGAATCTCCTCAAGAGGCATATTAGTCTCGTCAAAGTAATTCAAGTAATGCTAGTTCGTCGGGTCCTGACGTGCCAACGTCGACCTCTCCGTATGTGGGAGTTCAACCTAGAAGGATCGCAAACTGTTCAACACTTCTTCGGCAGGACGCTCGAAGGAATGTATCAATTATTCTTCGGATCACGAATAAAGTGTCCGGTCACCACAAAGGATGCAGGTCTCAACCGTAACCGTCCAGATACCCAGGTAAGTAATTCCGCGACCGAACCTCCTGTTATTATATTTATCACAACATATCTCTGAAAAACTACCCTCGGCTAGGACTAGATAAGAAAGGCGGAGAGGATCAGGTGTTCGGCCCCTCTTGCCGAGGACTCGTCGGATCCTGTACTAAAAAGGATGCTGGCTCGCGCGCCTTATCAAGTGCCATCAGGGGAGGACAAGGAGAGGAATGAGGAAGCCAAAAGCGGACTTCATGTTGGAGGTACGTTACGCATCCCAACCGAGGAAATCAGTACCCCCGTGTCGGAGGATGAACGGGGAGGAGAATCCAGCTTCCCCTCTCCCCGCGGGGAGAAAAGGGCCGCCCCTGAAGACTTCGAAGCAGAGGTCTCCAAATGAGGGAAGAAACCTTCATCAGGGGGCCCCTCCCCGGAGGGCAACATTGCTGCACAACGCCCTCAGGGGGGCCGGCCATTAACCGAGCCGTAAGTGAACAAAGGTGCTTAGTGAACCTACCCTGTTCTTTCCTTGAGAATAACGACCGAGACATATGTTTTTGTAGTTCGGCTCATAGCCTCCCTCAACAATGTTCGTCTTCGGGGGATCTTCTTCCAGAGATGACGGAGAGCAAAACGCCTCCTCCTACTTCTCTGCCTCATGAGGCGGGCAACCCTGAGGTGTCGTCCCGGAGGCTCTCCCCCGATCCGCAAAGACCAAAAGGTAACTCTTCGGCCGTCCGAAGTCCGGGGTTTTCAGCTCCTAGAGAGACCAACAGAAAAAGGCCCAGATTGTCCGATGTGCATCCGGACACATTGATGGGTCTTTTGCAGCAAGCATCTATCTCAGAGGCACATCGTACCTTAATGGGTACGGTGGTTGAGAGGATTTTATCTGTAAAAAGCGGGTTGAATGAAGCTTTTACGAGCCTGCTAAGAGGCTTTGAGGTACGCAAAGTGATATATATAATTTTGATTGTACCATACATGCAAGGTGTAATTTGTATAGATAGTAGCCCCTGAGACTCTGGTTGCCATCCGGACGAGGCGAGCAGAGGATCATAGTCTTAGGTAATGATAGCGCTGATTCTGTACGCATGCGACTGCATATCCGGCGGCTGACCAGACTGCTGAATTTGCCGAATTAAGGCGGCAACTTGACGTGGCGGATGCGGACATCACGCTTGTGAACAAGCGGCTTGGTGAGGCACAGGGTATGTATATTTGTGTGGTCAGCAAATATTAATAAGAGCATGATGCTAGGATTTATAATATGCTTTGACTGCAGATGGTTAATTACATATGAGTAGCTTGTTATTCTTGAAATTCTTGCCAGCTTGCATTATGGTTAATTACATATGAGTAGTAGTCCTTGATAACATCCCTTGTCTTAGTCATTTTGAGCCTATTGATTCAATATGTGCGTACACACGCAGTCATCAGTTTATCCTTTTTAAAATTATCTTTCCGACTCAGACGTCATTCCGCACACGAGTTGGTTCTCGGCAATTCAAACCTTTATTGATTGTCCAACTAAGTGTTTTCAACTTATCCATCCTTGATCAGAGCGTCTGCTTCTGATCCTTCGTTTTGGAAACCATAATTTCTTTCTATTTAAGCATCAGACTAATCAGGTGATTCTTGAATTTGATGCCTCTGCATTCTGGACTATTTTTGATGCCTCTGAATTTGATGCCTCTGCATTCTGTGTTGTGATGATCCGAATTTTTTAGGCGAGGTAATCCTCAGTACTTGTATGATTGACATAAGGTGAACTGTTTTTCGTGTGAGCATATTGTATTGGATGAAATAACTATTTGACTCAAAGTGTATCCAACCTGCTGAATTCGAAGATCACGGCATTTCTAAATCATAATCATATATAAAGGTGGAATAAATCTTTGTTGTGGTTTTGAAGAAATAAATAACAAAACATAGAATTATCTGTGGATATTCATAATCGAATACAGATTGGATTTGAATTTAGTTGCCAGGGCCCATGGAAAACGTGAATGCTAATTCTCCCAAGTTTTGAACGAAGCGGCTAAACACCCACTATAATACGTGGGCTGCTCGAAGCAAGTGTTTGCGAGATGGAAATTACTTTCTACCCCTGACACTTGACATCCTTATCGGCCGTATTTACACTGCTGTCGATAGCGGTATACTAGTAACTTCGGAAGCCGGTGATATCGCGGCTGGGAAGCCCTTTTTATTGAGAACGAAATTCGGCGATCCGAAGTATGCCCCTCTTGATCAATTGTGGTGTTCTTCAGATGCATACTTGGATTTGGCAAAGAGTGCTGCTGATGCGGCGCAGTATTTCAAAGATCGAGAAGATCATGAGGTGGAAATATTGTTCTGGTCGCAGTTCAGTGCTCCGAGGCGTCCGTTACTATTGAATGAGCAAATGGCCGAATGGGCCGAGCTCCATAGGTTATACGGGCTTGCCATGAAGGCCGTTGTGGACCACCTGTGGCCGAAGGAACCAAGTCCGGATAGTTATTTTGGTTTGGTGCAACGATTTATTTGTGATGTGCCGCATATCGACGCTGTCAAGAGGCCAGCATGCATAGAGGGTGCGCGGATGGCCCTTGCCCATGTTAAGACGTATTGGGCAAAGATGGAGGCCACCGATATTGCAACCAGGGGTCCGCCCGGGGGCCAGGACTCGCCCGAGCACTATTTTGAAGAAGTCTTAGAAGGTGCCCATTTAATAGAGGCTCAGTGCTCAAAGAATACCATGTTCCAGTGACATGTATCTTGATTGTAAAAACAATGCTTTTGATAATAAAGGCTATATTTATACTTTTGCCCGTAAAGTATTGTAGTGCCTCCTGTGCGGCCGCTTATGTATATATGTATATAACCTGAAAGTTTGCAGTCGTCAGCTTCAGCCCCCTCGCATATAATGTGGGGGTGTTCGGCAAAGCGCGTAATCACACTTGATCCAACGTCTTGGTCCGTTAAGGAGGTGGTAGCACGGCGAACGAGGCAATCGGACTATATAACTTTAACACTTTCACTTAGCCATAGGAGTTTGATGGTGGGGCTACCATATAGCCCCTGGTATGTCTGTGTTCATCCGAATACGGTGCGTGTACATACGTGACCGGGAAACCGGTCCTTCGTTAATGCGAAGGAATCACGAAGATTCCGCTGAGTCATCGAGTGGTTGACTAGTCTCTCGCTTTATCATGACAGTCAGTTTTCGGCTTTCTCTACTGAGGTGCTCATCCGGATGAACCAGGGCACAATCGCAGTAGTTCTCCCGGTGCCACCTTAGCCGATAGAGCGGAACGTAAGTTAGCAAAACACGGGAGCTGGGCAAACCCAACTATTGACCAAAGATATGATTCGGAGCTGATGCATATAAGGCCAAACTCGCGACGCCGAACACTCCCGAAGGTATTCAGACTTTACAACATATACTGGGCTGAGTACCGCCCTTGATAATGAGCCTTGAATTTCCAGGTACGCACATTAATCTGGCGTGACGAAAGGGCGGTTGTGGTGAAAGCATAGATCCCACAAACACATTGGTTGTTGCCCTTGTAACGTCTATTTTAGATCGGCGAATCATAAGCTTGCCAACAACGCCGGTATCCCTCTTGGTCAATTTAAGTACCAGGAGGGTGTGGGTCAACAAGAGACAATAAAAAAGGTTTACACAGGGTCTTAATCTAAAAAGAAACCTTTGAACTTGGCCCTGCTGCATGTCTACGCCTTTATCTCCGTTTTGCCGTATCCTGGAAGGGTGTAGCATGATGGTCATCTGTAAAAAGAAAGAAAAACCCAGGTGAAAGAATCTGGTGTGACTTTATGTAAATTTGGTCAATCTTAATGAACCATGAAAAACTCGATCTCTTGAGCGTAAATACAGTCGGGCCAAACAATGGGCCTTTTTTGCATGCGGGCAGCCCCTAGCACCACATATGGGGGCCTAGCCATTAATCAAGCTCAGGTTTATCTGTGCTGTTACAACTAGTGATGGGCTGGATACGTCTAGCCATGTCCGTGGTCTCGAAGACTGATCAGTTACTCGGGTTGGAGGGGTCGTTTAGTGGTTCGGCTACTAGAGCCCCCACGTAGTCTTCCGCACGAAGAGAATGCCAAACGTCACAACGTAACTGGGTGACTATAAAGGTGCACTATGGGTATCTCCGAAAGTGTCTGTTGGGTTGGCACGAATCTAGACTGGGATTTGTCACTCCGTATGACGGAGAGGTATCTCTGGGCCCACTCGGTAATGCATCATCAAAATGAGCTCAAAGTGATCAAGTGTCTGGTCACGGGATCATGCATTACGGGACGAGTAAAGTGACTTGCCGGTAACGAGATTAAACGAGGTATTGGGATACCGACGATCGAATCTCGGGCAAGTAACGTACCGATTGACAAAGGGAATTGTATACGGGATTGATTGAATCCTCGACATCGTGGTTCATTCGATGAGATCATCGAGGAGCATGTGGGAGCCAACATGGGTATCTAGATCCCGCTGTTGGTTATTGATCGGAGAGGCGTCTCGGTCATGTCTGCATGTCTCCCGAACCCGTAGGGTCTACACACTTAAGGTTCGGTGACGCTAGGGTTGTTGAGATATTAGTATGTAATAACCCGAAAGTTGTTCGGAGTCCCGAATGAGATCCCGGACGTCATGAGGAGTTCCGAAATGGTCCGGAGGTGAAGATTTATATATAGGAAGTTCAGTTTCGGCCATCGGGAAAGTTTTGGGGGTCACCGGTATTGTACCGGGACCATCGGAAGGGTCTCGGGGGTCCACCGGGTGGGGCCACCTATCCCGGAGGGCCCCATGGGCTGAAGTGGGAGGGGGAACCAGCCCCTGGTGGGCTGGTGCGCCCCCCCTGGGCCCCCCTGCACCTAGGGTTGGAAACCCTAGGGGTGGGGGGCGCCTCACTTGCCTTGGGGGGCAAGCCACCCCCCTTGGCCGCCGCCCCCCTTGGAGATTGGATCTCCTAGGGCCGGCGCCCCCCCTAGGGGCCCTATATAAAGAGGGGGGAGGGAGGGTAGCCACACCCCAAGTCTCTAGTGACTCCCTCTCCCCTGCTACACCTCTCCCTCTCGCAAGTGCTTGGCGAAGCCCTGCCGAGATCGCTGCTGCATCCACCACCACGCCGTCGTGCTGCTGGATCTTCATCAACCTCTCCCTCCCCTTTGCTGGATCAAGAAGGAGGAGACGTCTTCCCAACCGTACGTGTGTTGAACGCGGAGGTGCCGTCCATTTGGCGCTAGGATCTCCGGTGATTTGGATCACGACGAGTACGACTCCCTCAACCCCGTTCTCTTGAACGCTTCCGCGCGCGATCTACAAGGGTATGTAGATGCACTCCCCTCTCTTGTTGCTAGATGACTCCATGGATTGATCTTGGTGAAGCGTAGAAAATTTTATTTTCTGCAACGTTCCCCAACAGTGGTATCAGAGCTAGGTGTATGCGTAGTTACTATGCACGAGTAGAACACAAACTTGTTGTGGGCGTAGATGTTGTCAATTTTCTTGCCACTACTAGTCTTATCTTGCTTCGGCGGCATCATGGGATGAAGCATCCCGGACCGACCTTACACGTTCTCTTACGTGAGACAGGTTCCACCGACTGACATGCACTAGTTGCATAAGGTGGCTAGCTGGTGTCTGTCTCTCCCACTTTAGTTGGAGCGGATTCGATGAAAAGGGTCCTTATGAAGGGTAAATAGAAATTGGCATATCACGTTGTGGTTTTACGTAGGTAAGAAACGTTCTTGCTAGAAACCTATAGAAGCCACGTAAAAACTTGCAACAACAATTAGAGGACGTCTAACTTGTTTTTGCAGCATATGCCTTGTGATGTGATATGGCCAAAAGGATGTGATGAATGATATATGTGATGTATGAGATTGATCATGTTCTTGTAATAGGAATCACGACTTGCATGTCGATGAGTATGACAACCGGCAGGAGCCATAGGAGTTGTCTTTATTTTTTGTATGACCTGCGTGTCATTGAATAACGCCATGTAAATTACTTTGCTTTATTGCTAAACGCGTTAGCCATAGAAGTAGAAGTAATCGTTGGCGTGACAACTTCATGAAGACACGATGATGGAGATCATGAAGATGGAGATCATTGTGTCATGCCGCTGATGAAGATGATCATGGCGCCCCGAAGATGGAGATCAAAGGAGCAATATGATATTGGCCATATCATGTCACTATTTGATTGCATGTGATGTTTATCATGTTTTACATCTTATTTGCTTAGAACAACAGTAGCTTAAATAAGATGATCCCTCGAAATAATTTCAAGAAAGTGTCCCCCCTAACTATGCACCGTT
This sequence comes from Triticum aestivum, assembly GCF_018294505.1. NCBI lineage: Eukaryota > Viridiplantae > Streptophyta > Magnoliopsida > Poales > Poaceae > Triticum > Triticum aestivum. The sequence goes on along the minus strand of NC_057801.1, from coordinate 318,768,221 downwards.
GTGAAGGTTCGTTGTTTCGAAGCACCACGTGATGATCGGGTGTGATAGATCCTAATGTTCGAATTCAACGGGTGTAAGCCAGATTTACACATGAAATACACTTAGGTTGACTTGATGAGCCTACCATGTACAGACATGGCCTCAGAACACGGAAGACTGAAAGGTCGAGCATGAGTCGTATAGAAGATACGATCAACATGAAGATGTTCACCGATGATGACTAGTCCGTCTCACATGATGATCGGACACGGCCTAGTTGACTCGGATCATGTTTCACTTAGATGACTAGAGGGATGTCTGTCTGAGTGGGAGTTCATTGAATAATTTGATTAGATGAACTTAATTATCATGATCTTAGTCTAAAATCTTTACAATATGTCTTGTAGATCAAATGGCCCACGCTAATGTTGCCCTCAACTTCAATGCGTTCCTAGAGAAAACCAAGCTGAAAGATGATGGCAGCAACTATACGGACTGGGTCCGGAACCTGAGGATCATCCTCATAGCTGCAAAGAAAGATTATGTCCTAGAAGCACCGCTAGGTGAAGCACCCATCCCAGAGAACCAAGACGTTATGAACTCTTGGCAGTCTCATGCTGATGATTACTCCCTCGTTCAGTGCGGCATGCTTTACAGCTTAGAAGCGGGGCTCCAAAAGCGTTTTGAGCAACACGGAGCATATGAGATGTTCGAAGAGCTGAAAATGGTTTTCCAAGCTTATGCCCGGGTCAAGAGATATGAAGTCTCCGACAAGTTCTTTAGTTGTAAGATGGAGGAAAATAGTTCTGTCAGTGAGCACATACTCAAAATGTCTGGGTTGCACAACCGCTTGACTCAGCTGGGAATTAATCTCCCGGATGATGTGGTTATTGACAGAATCCTTCAGTCGCTTCCACCGAGCTACAAGAGCTTTGTGATGAACTTCAATATGTAGGGGATGGAAAAGACCATTCCTGAGGTATATTCAATGCTGAAATCAGCCGAGGTAGAGATCAAAAGGGAACATCAAGTGTTGATGGTGAATAAAACCACTAAGTTCAAGAAAGGCAAGGGTAAGAAGAACTTCAAGAAGGACGGCAAGGGAGTTGCCGCGCCCGGTAAGCCAGTTGCCGGGAAGAAGTCAAGGAATGGACCCAAGCCTGAGACTAAGTGCTTTTATTGCAAGGGAAGTGGTCACTGGAAGCGGAACTGCCACAAATACTTAGCGGACAAGAAGGTCGGCAACACCAAAGGTATATGTGATATACATGTTATTGATGTGTACCTTACCAGCACTCGTAGTAGCTCCTGGGTATTTGATACCGGTGCGGTTGCTCATATTTGTAACTCAAAGCAGGAGCTGCAGAATAAGCGGAGACTGGCGAAGGACGAGGTGACGATGCGCGTCGGGAATGGTTCCAAGGTCGATGTGATCGCCATCGGGATGCTACCTCTACATTTACCTACGGGATTAGTTTTAAACCTCAATAATTGTTATTTAGTGCCAGCTTTGAGCATGAATATTGTATCTGGATCTCGTTTAATGCGAGATGGCTACTCATTTAAATCCGAGAATAATGGTTGTTCTATTTATATGAGAGATATGTTTTATGGTCATGCCCCGCTGGTCAATGGTTTATTCTTAATGAATCTCGAACGTGATGTTACACATATTCATAGTGTGAATACCAAAAAATGTAAAGTTGATAACGATAGTCCCACATACTTGTGGCACTTCCGCATTGGTCACATTGGTGTCAAGCGCATGAAGAAGCTCCATGCTGATGGACTTTTAGAGTCTCTAGATTATGAATCGTTTGACACAAGCGAACCATGCCTCATGGGAAAAATGACCAAGAATCCGTTCTCCGGAACAATGGAGCGAGCAACCAACTTATTGGAAATCATACATACTGATGTGTGTGGTCCAATGAGCGTTGAGGCTCGCGGAGGATATCGTTATGTTCTCACTCTCACAGATGACTTGAGTAGATATGGGTATGTCTACTTAATGAAACACAAGTCTGAGACCTTTGAAAAGTTCAAGGAATTTCAGAATGAGGTAGAGAATCAACGTGACCGAAAGATAAAGTTCTTACGATCAGATCGTGGGGGAGAATATTTAAGTCACGAATTTGGTACGCACTTAAGGAAATGTGGAATCGTTTCACAACTCATGCCGCCTGGAACACCTCAGTGTAACGGTGTGTCCGAACGTCGTAATCGCACTCTATTGGATATGGTGCGATCTATGATGTCACTTACCGATTTACCGCTATCATTTTGGGGATACGTGTTGGGGAACGTAGCAGAAATTCAAAATTTTCCTACAAGTCACCAAGATCTATCTATGGAGAAACTAGCAACAAGGGGAAGGAGAGTGCATCTACATACCCTTGTAGATCGCTAAGCGGAAGCGTTCAAGTGAACGGGGTTGATGGAGTCGTACTCGTCGTGATCCAAATCACCGATGATCCTAGTGCCGAACGGACGACACCTCCGCGTTCAACACACGTACAGCCCGGTGACGTCTCCCATGCCTTGATCTAGCAAGGAGAGAGGGAGAGGTTGAGGAAGACTCCGTCCAGCAGCAGCACAACGGCGTGGTGGTGATGGAGGAGCGTGGCAATCCTGCAGGGCTTCGCCAAGCACCGCGGGAGAGGAGAAGGGAGAGAGGTAGGGCTGCGCTAGGGAGAGGTCAAAACTCATGTGTTGGCAGCCCTCAAGACCTTAGCTATATATAGGGGAGAGGGAGGGGGTGCGCCCCCTCTAGAGTTTCCACCCCAAGGGGTGCGGCAGCCCCAATCCCATCTAGGGTGGCGGCCAGGGGGGGAGAGGGGAAACTTGCCCCCCAAGTTAGGTGGGTGCGCCCCCTCCCCCAACCCTAGGTGCCTTGGGCCCTTGTGGGGGGCGCACCAGCCCACCTGGGGCTGGTCCCCTCCCACACTTGGCCCATGCAGCCCTCCGGGGCCGGTGGCCCCACTTGGTGGACCCCCGGGACCCTCCCGATGGTCCCAGTACGTTATCGATAAAACCCGAAACTTTTCCGGTGAACAAAACAGGACTTCCCATATATAAATATTTACCTCCGGACCATTCCGGAACTCCTCGTGACGTCCGGGATCTCATCCGGACTCCGAACAACATTCGGTAACCACATACAAACTTCCTTTATAACCCTAGCGTCATCGAACCTTAAGTGTGTAGACCCTACGGGTTCGGGAACCATGCAGACATGACCGAGCCGTTCTCCAGTCAATAACCAACAGCGGGATCTAGATACCCATGTTGGCTCCCACATGTTCCACGATGATCTCATCGGATGAACCACGATGTCAAGGACTCAATCAATCATAATATGCACAATGTGATGATGTCCTACCGAGTGGGCCCAGAGATACCTCTCCATTTACACGGAGTGACAAATCCCAGTCTCGATTCGTGCCAACCCAACAGACACTTTCGGAGATACCTGTAGTGCACCTTTATAGCCACCCAGTTACGTTGTGATGTTTGGTACACCCAAAGCATTCCTACGGTATCCGGGAGTTGCACAATCTCATGGTCTAAGGAAATGATATTTGACATTAGAAAAGCTTTAGCATACGAACTACGATCTTTGTGCTAGGCTTAGGATTGGGTCTTGTCCATCACATCATTCCCTAATGATGTGATCCCGTTATCAATGACATCCAATGTCCATGGTCAGGAAATCGTAACCATCTTTTGATCAACGAGCTAGTTAACTAGATGCTTACTAGGGACATGGTGTTGTCTATGTACCCACACATGCATCTGAGTTTCCTATCAATACAATTATAGCATGGATAATAAGCGATTATCATGAACAAGGAAATATAATAATAATAACTAATTTATTATTTCCTCTAGGGCATATTTTTAACAATACGCTCTAGAGACAGCTACATTCACTTTAAATAGGGCACCGTCTAAATCCGTTGAGACGACACCGTATGAATTATGGTTTGGGAAGAAACCCAAGCTGTCGTTTCAAAAAGTTTGGGGATGCGATGCTTATGTCAAGAAACTTCAACCTGAAAAGCTCGAACCCAAGTCGAAAAAATGCGTCTTCATAGGATACCCTAAGGAAATCATTCGGTATACCTTCTACTTAAGATCCAAGGGCAAGATCTTTGTTGCCAAGAACGGGTCCTTTCTGGAGAAAGAGTTTCTCTCGGGAGAAGTAAGTGGTAGGAAAGTGGAAGTTGATGAAGTACTACCTCTTGAACCGATAAGTAGTGTAGCTCAGGAAGATGTTCCTGTGGTGCCTGCACCGACTAGAGAGGAAATTAATGATGATGATCAAGGCACTTCGGATCAAGTTGCTACTGAACTTCGTAGGTCCACGAGGACACGTTCCACACCAGAGTGGTATGGCAACCCTGTCCTGGAAATCATGTTGTTAGACAACGGTGAACCTTTGAACTATGAAGAAGCAATGGCGGGCCCAGATTCCAACAAATGGCTTGAAGCCATGCAATCCGAGATAGGATCCATGTATGAAAACAAAGTATGGACTTTGACAGACTTGCCCGAAGATCGGCGAGCAGTAGAAAACAAATGGATCTTTAAGAAGAAGACGGACACGGATGGTAATATTACCATCTATAAAGCTCGACTTGTCGCTAAGGGTTATCGACAAGTTCAAGGGGTTGACTACGATGAGACTTTCTCTCCCGTAGCGAAGCTGAAGTCCGTCCAAATCATGTTAGCAATTGCCGCATACTACGATTATGAGATTTGGCAAATGGACGTCAAAACGGCATTCCTTAACGGCCATCTTAAGGAAGAACTGTATATGGTGCAGCCAGAGGGTTTTGTCGATCCTAAGAATGCTAACAAGGTATGCAAGCTCCAGCGCTCCATATATGGGCTGGTGCAAGCATCTCGGAGTTGGAACATTCGCTTTAGTGAAATGATCAAAGCGTTTGGGTTTATGCAGACTTATGGAGAAGCCTGCGTTTACAAGAAAGTGAGTGGGAGCTCTGTAGTATTTCTCATATTATATGTGGATGACATACTTCTGATGGGAAATGATATAGAACTTTTGGACAGCATTAAGGCCTACTTGAATAAGTTTTTTTCAATGAAGGACCTTGGAGAAGCTGCTTACATATTAGGCATCAAGATCTATATAGATAGATCGAGACGCCTCATAGGTCTTTCACAAAGCACATACCTTGATAAGATATTGAAGAAGTTCAATATGGATCAGTCCAAGAAGGGGTTCTTGCTTGTGTTGCAAGGTGTGAAATTGAGCTCGGCTCAATGTCCGACCACAACAAAAGATAGAGAAAAGATGAGTGTCGTCCCCTATGCCTCAGCCATAGGGTCTATAATGTATGCCATGACCTGTACCAGACCTGATATAAACCTTGCCGTAAGTTTGGTAGGAAGGTACCAAAGTAATCCCGGCATGGAACACTAGACAGCGGTCAAGAACATCCTAAAGTACCTGAAAAGGACTAAGGACATGTTTCTCGTATATGGAGGTGACGAAGAGCTCGTCGTAAAGGGTTACGTCGATGCTAGCTTCGACATAGATTTGAATGACTCTAAGTCACAAACCGGATACGTGTACATTTTGAATGGTGGGGCAGTAAGCTGGTGCAGTTGCAAGCAGAGCGTCATGGCGGGATCTACATGTGAAGCGGAGTACATGGCAGCCTTGGAGGCAGTGCATGAAGCAATCTGGGTGAAGGAGTTCATCACCGACATAGGAGTCATGCCCAATGCGTCAGGGCCGATTACATTCTTCTGTGACAACACTGGAGCTATTGCACTTGCCAAGGAGCCCAGGTTTCACAAGAAGACCAGGCACATCAAGCGTCGCTTCAACTCCATTCGTGAAAATGTTCAAGATGGAGACATAGATATTTGTAAAGTACATATGGAACTGAATATAGCAGATCCATTGACTAAACCTCTCCCTAGAACAAAACATGATTAACACCAGAACGCTATGGGTGTTCGATTCATCACAATGTAACTTGATTATTGACTCTAGTGCAAGTGGGAGACTATTGGAAATATGCCCTAGAGGCAATAATAAAATGGTTATTATTATATTTCTTTGTTCACGATAATTGTCTATTATTCATGCTATAATTGTGTTATCCGGAAATCGTAATACATGTGTGAATATATAGACCACAACACGTCCCTAGTGAGCCTCTAGTTTACTAGCTCGTTGATCAACAGATAGTCATGGTTTCCTGACTATGGACATTGGATGTCATTGATAACGGGATCACATCATTAGGAGAATGATGTGATGGACAAGACCCAATCCTAAGCATAGCACAAAGATCGTGTAGTTCGTTTCGCTAGAGCTTTTCCAGATGTCAAGTATCATTTGCTTAGACCATGAGATTGTGCAACTCCCGGATACCGTAGGAGTGCTTTGGGTGTGCCAAACGTCACAACATAACTGGGTGACTATAAAGGTGCAGTACGGGTATCTCGGAAAGTGTCTGTTGGGTTGGCACGAATCGAGACTGGGATTTGCCACTCCGTATGACGGAGAGGTATCTCTGGGCCCATTCGGTAATGCATCATAAAAATGAGCTCAAAGTGATCAAGTGTCTGATCACGGGATCAATCATTACGGTACGAGTAAAGTGACTTGCCGGTAACGAGATTAAACGAGGTATTGGGATACCGACGATCGAATCTCGGGCAAGTAACGTACCGATTGACAAAGGGAATTGTATACGGGATTGATTGAATCCTCGACATCGTGTTTCATCCGATGAGATCATCGAGGAGCATGTGGGAGCCAACATGGGTATCCAGATCCTGCTGTTGGTTATTGATCGGAGAGGCGTCTCGGTCATGTCTGCATGTCTCCCGAACCCGTAGGGTCTACACACTTAAGGTTCGGTGACGCTAGGGTTGTTGAGATATAAGTATGCAGTAACCCGAAAGTTGTTTGGAGTCCCGGATGAGATCCCGGACGTCTCGAGGAGTTCCGAAATGGTCCGGATGTGAAGATTTATATATAGGAAGTTTAGTTTCAGCCATCGGGAAAGTTTCGGGGGTCACTGGTATTGTACCGGGACCACCAGAAGGGTCCCGGGGGTCCACCGGGTGGGGCCACCTATCCCGGAGGGCCCCATGGGCTGAAGTGGGAGGGGAACCAGCCCCTAATGGGCTGGTGCGCCCCATTTGGGCCCCCCTGCGCGTAGGGTTGGGGGAGCCTCACTTGCCTTGGGGGGCAAGCCACCCCCCTTGGCCGCCGCCCCCCTTGGAGATTGGATCTCATAGGGCTGGCGCCCCCCCTAGGGGCCCTATATAAAGAGGGGGGAGGGAGGGCAGCCGCACCCCAAGTCTCTGGCGCCTCCCTCTCCCCTGCTACACCTCTCCCTCTCGCAAGTGCTTGGCGAAGCCCTGCCGAGATCGCTGCTGCATCCACCACCACACCGTCGTGCTGCTGGATCTTAATAAACCTCTCCCTCCCCCTTGCTAGATCAAGAAGGAGGAGACGTCTTCCCAACCGTACGTGTGTTGAATGCGGAGGTGCCGTCCGTTCGGCGCTAGGATCTCCGGTGATTTGGATCACGACGAGTACGACTCCCTCAACCCCGTTCTCTTGAACGCTTCCGTGCGCGATCTACAAGGGTATGTAGATGCACTCTCCTCTCTCGTTGCTAGATGACTCGATGGATTGATCTTGGTGAAGCATAGAACTTTTTTATTTTCTGCAACGTTCCCCAACACCTTCATGCCGGATACTAGTCGGATGATCCCTGCGATGGAAGGTGATCGGGCAGGCCGACCATGGATTGAATTTGTGGGCGACTGGTTCCACATCGTATACGTCTCGGAGTGCGCGTTTGCGCTTCCTCTTTGGTATGTGGGTGGCGTAAATCATGTTCACTGTTTTGACCTCTGGTGGAAATTTTTTCTGTCCCCCCGTGTTCGGCTGGCAAGGTTTGTCCTCGTCTTCACTTGGCGTCTCCCTCCCCTTGTGTTCAGCGTTTAGCTTTCCAGCCTGCTTGAAGACCCAGCATTCTCTGTTGGTGTGATTCACAGGTTTCTCGGGGGTGCCATGAATTAGAGAGGACCTGTCTAAAATTTTATTTAGACTGGACGAACCATTTCTACTGCCTTTTAATGGCTTTTTCTGTTGACCGGGTCCAGAGCCCCTGAATCCGGCATTTACCGTTGTATTGTTTGGGTTGTCTTCATTATTTCGACGCTTGATTTTATTGCGTCGCGGCTTTCCATTGCCATCCCTGATTTCGGATGTGCCTAGATCGCTGGTGCCACTGCGGGCCAACCAACTGTCCTCGCCCGCGCAAAAGCTGGTCATAAGAGTTGTTAGGGTTGCCATTATCCTTGGCTTTTCCTGGCCGAGGTGTCTGGCGAGCTATTCGTCCCAGACGCTGTGTTTGAAAGCTGCCAGGGCTTCGGCATCCGGGCAGTCGACGATTTGGTTCTTCTTGGTGAGAAATCTATTCCAAAGTTTACGGGCTGACTCTCCGGGTTGTTGAATTATGTGACTTAAATCGTCTGCATCCGGAGGTCGGACATATGTCCCTTGAAAATTGGCCCTGAACGCGTCCTCGAGTTCCTCCCAGCTTCCAATGGAATTTTCAGGGAGGATTTTCAACTGCCGAGCTGGTCCTTTCAACTTGAGGGGTAGGTATTTGATGGTGTGGAGATTGTATCCACGAGCCATGTGGATGTGAAGAATAAAGTCCTCAATCCAGACTACGGGGTCTGCCGTTCCGTCATATGCCTCGATGTTGACAGGTTTAAATCCCTCTGGAAATTCATGATCCAGCACCTCATCGGTGAAGCACAGGGGGTCTGCGGCACCCCTGTATTTGGATGTGCCGTGGCGTTAGTCCGACGGCTGTAGTGTTCGGTGTTGATTTGGAGCTGGTAGTGGATCGGTATAGTTGGTTCGGTGGTCGTGATCCTGCATAGGAACATGTTTCTTAGATCCGTAAATGGATCTGGTCATGCCAGCTTTTTTGTCCAGGTGCTCACGTAGATCACGTGCTGACTTGTGTGCGGCGTCATTAGCCGCTTTGTCTCAGCCACGGAGTGGTCGGTCCGGCAGATCGGCCGTATTGTTTTTCGGCGGAATGGGTGCGATAGCCTCGTCGTTGAATTCGGGAAGCAGCTTGCGTTTTGGGTAGCTCTTTTGTGGCGATTACTGTCGTATATTTCATCAGTGTCAAGCACTTTGTTCCATTTGTGGTTGAGCGTATCCTGTGCGGCCTTAAGCCGTTGCTTCTGCTTCTTTAAGCTCCTCGCGGTGGCAATATGCCTTTTGTGGAGGTGCTCTTGTTCCAAGTGTTTTTCCGTGATGATGTGTGCATCGTCGTCCAGACTATTCTCTTCTCCGGAGACAGGTTCATAAGTTTTGTCTTTGGCATCACTGCGATCGGGCAGCGGCCCCGGACATTGTTCATCGCCCCTCTGCTCGTCCTGCTCCATCGCTGGGTCTGAGGGGTCGTTATTATCTTTAGCATCGTCTGGGGTGTCATTCATTCTTATGTCGGTATTGCTATTTGATAGAGGCGGGGTGTCCCGATCTTTCGATGAGATGATAACTATCAATTTGGTGAAGATGACTTTGACGATCCGACTACAAATGTGCACGACGTTGCGCCTTAGCAATCGCTAAACCAACTTTGAGAGGTTATTGACCATGCCGGAGCACAATCAACCTTACCACGAAGGTCTATTCCTGCAAGCAATCGAAGAACAAGCAAGAATATGATAAAACCAATCTGAATATTGCGAGTATATATGAAGTATTGATATAGGTGGGGATCCGTAAGCGGTCTTGGTCTGGTCGTTGGACACAAATGAAGTACACGAAGTTGCAATGGCTAACTTATAACTAAAGAAATCCCAAGGGAAAAGTACTAGATGGATCTACTTATATAGGAGCAAGGGGTGGCGGCCTAGGAGGTGGCAGGACATCCCAAGGCAGCCTAAAACTAACCCTAGGTCGTACAAGGCCAATGGGTCCAAGTGGAGGTGATGCAACACCTTTGGACTTGTTGTTTGACTCGGACTCTGCTGTAGCGTTTGATTGTTTCGTCGATATCTCAACACTCCGGACAAATTTGAAGGTGAATCCAATTGGGCTGGAAAGAGCACAAAATCTAGAATCCAACAAAAAAAAGAATCACCCAATTTGGAGTCTGTATGAAAAAGTTGTTAGCGTTTTGAGTCAGGTATGTCTGTGCAGTCCGAATCTGAATCCAGAACGTGAGAGACTTGGACTCTATCTTCTCTTGGCCCAAAAGTGGCGTGAGAGATCTTTTTGAAAAGCACTTAAACATCTCTTTCTCCCTTATCTTCATATGTGAATTGTACAAATATTCCATACACCTGCAATTAGACAAAACACAAAAGTGTGTGAAGTATTTTTGTTCTGGATAACATAAATAGATTGTTGAATAGTTTGCACTAGAAATCACCTTACAAACATGCATGTATGCAATATTTTTGGTCGTATCCAAGGTAGTCATGTCCTCATCATCCTCCCCTTTTTGAAAACAAAGCCGTCCTCGGCGTTGCTTAATCTGAAATGTGGCTAACAAAAGAGACAAGGTATACATGTTGTATATGTATATGTCATCCATTTTTACTTCCCTTGATTTTTGCACATATGACACATGTATACATGAGTAACTTTCATATATCATAAAATATAAAGGCAAAATATTATCATAAGTAGAAGGCATGAAAATATTGCAACTCAGTTTGCACATATAAGTGAAGCTCTTATTCCTATCAAAAGATTGACAATATTCATCATTAAACCATCCCAATATTGGTGAATAAACCTTACTTGCATCAAATTTACATGCTACAACATTCTTAAATAAGCAAACATGTAGTAAGTCATTGGACACAGAATCATCACCAAGATTAGAGGTCATATCAAAATGATTAAACATTGGTTCTTTTGCATCAATAGTTAATTCAATGGGTGCACTCAAAATTGTTGGTATTTCAGTTGTTTGATCACATGATGCATTCACGATAGTAACATGATTCTCTAAAATAGGTGGCGTGCTCAAATCAACAGGTAACTCAACACATGATGTATTTAAGTTAATTAGGGATGCATCATTCTCATGTGAAGTGATAGCATCAATACCTTTACTATTACCTTGTCGCAAAGACGTAGCTGATGTCGGTATGGACAATGACAATGTACCATACACTTGAGATGATGTCGCACTCACAATCTGAGGTGTCGCTGCTCTAGAAGGTGCAACGATGGAGGAATCAACCGATGGTTGTGAGCATGAATTGGAATAGTAATTGTTGTAGTCACCCAATGCATCCTCCTGTAACTGTCTCTCAAAGGTACAAGCACGAACATACATACTAGTAATGCAACAAGGAATATACTGATATCTTGCCTGAATATCATGGTTCAAACCACCAAAAAATCTATTCATTGTATCATCCTTAGATTCTTCTATGTCACAATGATGCATATAAGATTTGAACTCTTGGTAGTAAGCATTAACAGTGTTGTTGCCTTGTTTAAATTGTTCAAATTTGCAAAGCAATTCACGACGATAGTAAGGAGGGAAAAATTGTTGTCTCATTACATCTTTCAAATCTTTCCAAGTTGTGGGTTGGTTATCAATGTTTTTCTTACAATGCACACTCCACCAAGTAGAAGCAAAACCAGTAAATGCTCTAGTGGCAGCTCGTACTCGCTCAAGTTCAGAAAAGTCATGGTAACTAAAAACTTGTTCTACTTCAAGCTCCCAAGCTAAATAAATAGCAGGACTAAATCTACCCTCAAATGATGGTAAAGAGATAACCTGACCATGTGCTTGTGTGTGTTGTCCCAACTCTCGTGATGGTGAAGATGTGTTTGTCGTCCAAGAACTTCTTTCTCCGGAACCTGTCATGATTAGTAGAAACAAGAAACAAAATTTGAGAATAATGTTCCTATGAACTACTAGGATGTGGTTGTAACATGCTCATAGTAAAGCAAATATCAATATCTTACAAGTTCTTACCATGCGACACGTGGTGACACGCAACCAGCGGTGTCAAATAACTCCGAAGATTGTGTAAAGCGATTGCTAGGGGAACGTACGTATACACGGTGTAGAAATATGTGGATCTGGGTTGGCTATATATGGTAGCAAAAGATTAGCAATAATCAATTCAAAGATGCAATGTTGAATAAACGCTCAACGACGGCACTGTGCTGGTCCTAGGCTAGACCGGACTAGAGACGCGAGCCTAGAACACTAATGAGGTCACGGCATAGCACAACTAGCATCAATGAAGGATAAGTAGCTCTGGACAGCAAGATATAAGTGAAGATCACAACGGCAGTAAAGATAATGATGAATAACAACTGCCAAGCAGGATATATAATACCTCTCTCTCCAACTTTCCTCTTGAAAACTTTGCCACTAACTCAAGCTTTCCAATGCAAAAAGAATCACTCAATTCCGAATTGATATGAGGAGTAAAAGAATTCTAAAACTGGCGTGAAAAACTGGAACAAACTATATGCGCGAACTTCGGAGGGCAAAAAGACCTATTTAGAAGATGATTTTGAGACGCCAATTGTGGAAATAGCTTTTGCAACTATTCAGATGCGTCTAGTCGCTAGCTTTAATTTGAGTACTTGTGGAGCCAAAACGGACTTCGTATGAGGAACTTATGCCTGTTTTACTGAACAGTGCACAAAACAGATTGCAGTCGGAATTCAACTACGAGATTGAGTCGAGATAGATCCGAATTTTGTTTTTTTTTCTCTTCTCTCTTTTTTTGTCCTCACACTTATTTTCTTTTTCTTTCTCTTTTTTTTTCCTTTTTTTCTTTTTTTCTCTATTTTTTTTCTCTGTCTTTTTTTCTCCCTCTTTCCAAGACAAACTAGATAAGAGGCAGATTGGATCAGGTGAAGATGTGAATGACCTCAACTATGATTAGGACAATGAACAGTGTGTAACACGTGGTGGAAATTGATGGATGGGATGGTGGACAACGGAAGGGATAATGATGCGGCGGCGGCGTGACTAATGTGAACAGAACTCGAAACTCTAAAGGAACTAGACACTCAGACCAGCAACTTGACACGACGATGCAACCGATAATTCAATAATGCAAACAATGAAGAGAAAATTGCAAAGGCTCAGACTGGCTTGGAAAAGGATGAATAGATCTAACTTTTTTGTGGCTTTTTTTGGGACAATAGGTAAGTAAATAAATCTAATCTAGGGAAAACTGGAAATTCTCACCGAGCAACCTGAAAACTGATACCACTTGATAGTGCTCTGGCGTGGTCAATAACCTCTCGAAGTTGGTTTAGCAATTGCAAAGGCGCAACGTCGTGCATGTTTGTAGTCGGATCGTCAAAGTCATCTTCACCAAATCGATAGTTATCATCTCATCGAAAGATCGGGACACCCTGCCTCGGTCACTTGATAGAGGCGGGGTGTCCCGATCTTTCGATGAGATGATAACTATCGATTTGGTGAAGATGACTTTGACGATCCAACTACAAACGTGCACGACATTGCGCCTTAGCAATCGCTAAACCAACTTCGAGAGGTTATTGACCACGCCGGAGCACAATCAACCTGACCACGAAGGTCTATTCCTCCAAGCAATCGAAGAACAAGCAAGAATATGATAAAAGCAATCTGAATATTGCGAGTATATATGAAGTATTGATATAGGTGGGGATCTGTAAGCGGTCTTGGTCTGGTCGTTGGAAACAAACGAAGTACACGAAGTTGCAATGGCTAACTTATAACTAAACAAATCCCAAGGGAAAAGCTACTAGATGGATCTACTTATATAGGAGCAAGGGGTGGCGTCCTAGGAGGTGGGAGGATGTCCCAAGGCAGCCTAAAACTAACCCTAGGTCGTACAAGGCCAATGGGCCCAAGTGGAGGTGATGCAACATGATGGAGTCATGTACCTAGGGTAGGGTCATGAACCTGACCAAGGTACCCTCCCCAAGGACATCTCTTAGAAGAAACCGTCTTCCAGCCGACCAAGAGGGACTCCACTCGACGGACTAGAAGACACTCGACGAACCTGAAGACACTCGACCATGAAGACTCACTCGACCACCAGGAGTTCAAGATCTACTCTGTATCCAAACAGTCTGTAATTAAGTAGTCTTAATTGTCATGATGACACTTTATGTAGGGCATTACCAGTAACGCCAGACCTTAATGTACCTTAACCCTCTGCTACGTGGGCTGGCTGGGGTCCTGGCATCCTCTATATAAGCCACCCCCCTCCACTGGTAGAAGGGTTCGCACCCCTGTAACCCTCACACACATAATCCAGTCGACCGCCTCCGGGCTCCGAGACGTAGGGCTGTTACTTCCTCCGAGAAGGGCCTGAACTCGTAAAACACTTGTGTGTACAACTGCTCCATAGCTAGGATCTTGCCTCTCCATACCTACCCACCATTCTACTGTCAGACTTGGAACCACGATAGTTGGCGCCCACCGTGGGGCAGGTGTCTTAGCGACTAGTTGGAGAAGTTGCAATCTTTTCGATTCCCATCATCATGGTTTCAGGTGGAGTTTTGATTGAGGGCCGCGAGATCCGTCTCGGCGCGCTCACATTCGTCGCCGACGACTCTGCCTGGCTGCAGGAGGCTCCGCTCGACGTAGATGCGCTCCCGGTCCGCGGAGCTATGCACTTTCGAGCATGCGTCCACGACGTCCTTCTGCGGCAGCCGTCGACTCAGTATCGGTCGGCTTTCTTCTCATCCTCCCTCCCAGCTTCCCGCCGGCGTAAGCGCTCCGGTCGGTCGAGGCTTCAGCGGTGGGTGAGGCACGCAGTGGCTCGCCAGTCGACCACTGCCCAAGTTGCGGCAATCGAGCCCGACGAATCTCTCTACGACCTGTTCGACCTGTCGACTGGCCCCGCAGAGACTGCATCCGAATGTGACAGCAGTGATCCGGCGGCGGAGGTCCTAATGGTCAATGGGCCGCACGTTCCTCCCGGCTTTCCTGGCGCCGAGAGAGGCAACGGCGGAGGCGACCCGTCGCACGACCATGAAGAGTACCGCCCCGAGCCCCTCGACTCGCAGCAGAGGGAAGAGCTTCGCCGCCGGAACATGGATGCGCTCCATACTCTGATAGTTGGAGAAACCCCTGAGGCTCGCACCTTAGAGGACACGCGCTTGGCCAACCTGGCTGAGCGCACTCGACTGGAGAACCTTCAGCGGGCACTCGACGAGCGCGCGCGGCAACGGATACCAGACTCCAGTCGACGCCAACTCTTCAAACCCCCGACTTAGGTATACCGCACTCCAATCCAGAATTTGGCAGCTGCAACGCGCATAGCAGAGTTGATTCAACCTTCCCAGTCAGAGGCTGGCAGAGGCTTGATGCAGATCAGGGATTTGCTCCGAGCAGCTAGAGATCAGAATTCGGCTGTGTCGTAGTCGCGGAATAGGATTCATAGCAGGTCCGTGGCAGCGAATACTGTCCAGTCAGCTCATAGCCCCAGATCGCCCCCGAGGCGTGAAGGACATGGCGACCAACACGATCAGTACATGAATTATGAGCAGGACGATCACTGAGTCGATCGCAATGATCGATGTCGAGTGCCCACTCCTGCCCGGAGGGGTGGATCATATATGCCTCGACAGCAGGATGACAGACGGCAGTACAGTGGCGGGCGAAGAATTCCAGTCGACCCCAGAGAACCAGGCTTTGATGAGAGATCCATCATCGTTCAAGGTCTGGTCGACCGGAACAGAGCCCACAGAGAGGGTAATGACAGAGATGTACCCACCAGCAGCCGAGTGCACGTCTCCGGCCCAGAGTGTTTCAGCAGAGCCATCAGAGCCGCGGTGATTCCTCCCAACTTCAGGTTGGCGACTGGAGTCAGCAAGTTTAACGGTGAGTCCAAGCCCGATACTTGGCTTGAGGACTACCGAGTGGCTGTTTAGATCAGCGGTGGAAATGACGAGGTGGCCATGAAGCATCTGCCTCTCATGTTGGAAGGGTCAGCCAGGGCATGGCTGAATCAGTTGACACCCAGCAGCATCTTCACGTGGGAGGATCTCTCCCGAGTGTTTGTCAGGACGTTCGAAGGAATGTGCAAGCGGCCGGCGGGACTGACAGAGCTGCAATCTTGTGTACAGAAGTCGAATGAGACTCCGAGGGATTACATCCAGAGATGGATCACACTGCATCACATAGTAGAAAATGTATCTGATCACCAGGCAGTTTGCGCCTTCAAGGAGGGTGTAAAGTACATAGAGCTAAGTCTGAAATTTGGTCGAACCGGAGACATGTCTCTAAGCCGAATGATGGAAATTGCCACCAAATATGCTAATGGTGAGGAAGAGGATCGGCTCCGGAGCGGCAAGCACAAGTCAGTCGCCCAGGACCCCGGAGGTGGAAATTCCAGTCGGAAGCAAAAGCGTAAAGCCGAGCCAGCCGCTCCTGGAGAAGCCTTGGCCCTGAACCAAGGAAAGTTCAAAGGGAAACCCAAGGGGCCTTGGAACCCCAAGAAAGTAAAAGATAAAGAAGGAAATGACGTGTTGGATTTACCATGTCACATCCGCACCAAGAAAGACGAAGAGGGTAATTTCATCTACCCGAAGCATACCACTCGACAGTGTCGGCTCCTAATACAGCAGCTCCAAGGGAAGCAGTCCAAGGACAAAGAAAAAGAGTCGGATAAGGTTGAGGACAAGGAGGATAGTGACGGGGAATATCTGCAGGTCAATTCCACCTTGATGATTTTTGCCGATGTTGAGAGCAAAAACCGACTGAAAGTTATAAACCGAGAGGTAAATATGGCTGCTCCGTCAACACCCAATTACCTGAAGTGGTCTCAGACTGCCATTACATTCGACCAATCCGACCACCCCATGCATATCGCCACCCCTGGGAGGCAAGCGCTGGTGGTCGATCCCGTCATTGAAGGCACTCACTGACCAAAGTGTTGATGGACGGCGGCAACAGTTTTAATATACTGTATGCTGAGACGCTGAAAGTGATGGGCATTCCGATGTCCAGGCTGAGCACAAGCACCATGAGTTTTTATGGAGTCATCCCTGGCAAGAAGGCCGCATCACTCGGCCAGATTGCTCTTGACGTAGTTTTTGGTGATTCAAAGAATTTCCGCAAAGAGAAGCTGTCATTTGAGGTTGTGGATTTCCAGAGTGCCTATCATGCAATTTTGGGCAGGCCAGCTTATGCACGTTTTATGGCTCGACCATGTTACGTGTACCTCAAACTAAAGATGTCAGGCCCTAAAGGTGTGATCACTGTCACTGGTAACCGCAAGAATGCAGAAGAGTGCTTCCAGAAAGGCTCGAAGATCACCGGTGCTCAGATGGTGGCAGAAGAGTGGCAGGAACACCAAAGGAACGCAGACCCGAGAGATTTGTTGCGAGCCAAGAAGCCTGCTACGGAATCAGCATTTCAGTCATCCGGTGAGACAAAACCCGTTTGACGGTGTCCTGGACTAGGGGGTACTCAACGCGTCGTCTCCTCATCAGTTGGATTGGGCCAAGGACCCCCATGGCCGTATACTCATGGGCCAGTCCGGACATCTTCCGCATACAAGGAAGAATCAACAAGACTTGGAGATCAAGACAAGGACTCCTCCCCCACCGGCATATTCGGCTAGGACTCTTGTTATCCTAGGCCTCTGGTGCATTATATAAACCGGGGCCAGGCTGGTCGATAGATATACAACAACAATCATACCATAGGCTAGCTTCTAGGGTTTAGCCTCCTTGATCTCGTGGTAGATCTACTCTTGTACTACCCATATCATCAATATTGATCAAGCAGGACGTAGGGTTTTACCTCCATCGAGAGGGCCCGAACCTGGGTAAACATCGTGTCCCTTGCCTCCTGTTACCATTGATCCTAAGACGCACTGCTTGGGACCCCCTACCCGAGATCCGCCAGTTTTGACACCGAAATTAGTGCTTTCATTGAGAGTTTCCCTGTGTGATCGGCGAAAGGATCAATGGCTCGACTGCGGGTCAACTGCGACGTCGGCTTCTTCGTCACTAGCTCGACTGGTCACCTTGGCTTGACCGAGGACTACGCCCTACCTCCGATCGTCATGTTCGGATGAAGGCCTTCATCAACACCAACTCCGATCTCTATCAAGATCATGGAGGAGTCATCCATGGAGCTCGGGGGCTCAACGTCAACATTGCCCTTAGGCGATCGTGCTGTTTTTCTGGATAGCAAACTTGTATCTGCCGCCACCACCTCCTCGAGTGTCGCTTAAATGATTACTTCGATGGAATTATGCGGAATTAAGTCTACAACAACCCTGCAAAAATTTCGTCGAGTTCCGATGGAGGAATCTCCGGCAATCTCCGATATACCGGAGCCCTGTTGAATCTGGACGAGAATCCGGACGAGTTTAGGCGTGGTATCCAGCATCTAGCTCTGATGTTCTTTGGAGGATCCAACCGTTGATTTGCTGCGGAATTCTCATATCTACCACCTGCCCAAAATTCAGCTCGATCCGACCGTCCAAACTCCGGGAAACTTCCGATTAGTGCGTCACTTTTTGGATCTGTTTTCTACGCGAGAATGAATCTGACCCGAATTCATCTTCTTTATGGACGGGATCTCGGACATCCTTTTTGAAGGAAGTTTTCGTATGGGGTGTTGTGTTTTATTCTCAAACACATCCCAGTAGTATTAAAAGTAATGTAGCAATACGAACTTCACCGTCGCGCCGGTGTCAAACCAGCCCGACAACATCACTCCACGGCGGCCGACCTGCGTTAGACATGTCGTCGCTTTGTCGAGCCGAGCTCAATTTCTTCG
The DNA here is from genome assembly GCF_018294505.1 of Triticum aestivum. Taxonomy (NCBI): domain Eukaryota; kingdom Viridiplantae; phylum Streptophyta; class Magnoliopsida; order Poales; family Poaceae; genus Triticum; species Triticum aestivum. Next base: position 318,749,424 of record NC_057801.1, on the reverse strand, counting down.
CATCATCATCTCGGCCAGCCGAACAATAGTTCGGCATCACGAAGGATAAATCGTCACCAACATCGCCGCCCCACGGATTACATGGAGCGGGCACACCTGCATCGACCACGTCACGACCTGCATCGCTGGACCGGGGGCTTCATCATCTCTTCATCAACCTACTTCGGAGACTTCGGCATCGCTGGCCGACCAGCTCCGTCACATTAGCTGGACCGAGGGCTTTGCCTCGGCGAGCCAACCTTTGCCAGCATTGCCATGCCGTTGCTTTATCGCCCATCAGGCGATAGGTGTGCGGGTCGAGTCCCAATTTTGGGAATCACCTTTCTTCGGATTGCTACAACAAATAAGCTAGGTGCTATTAATCCTACTATTTTTTGCTTGTTAGGGTTCATTTTTTCCAATGAATTATTACTCTGGTTTGTCCGTCATATGTACGTAGGTCTATCAAATGATGGCCGCATTAACGACGGTCGCATGGTGGTTCAGTCAGTTTCCGTACATAGTCCGGCAAACGTCGCATCCGAAAGTCGAACCGACCTGTGAATTCAGGCCTTGCCATGCCCTTACCGCATCACGCTGCCGCCCTGAATCGACATTGACTTCGGCGCCAGGCCATATTTATTTTATTACTCACTTTGCATAAATTATTTGTTATGCAACGAATTTTTTTATTTTTATTATTATTACTATTATCTCCGGTTTGCACTATTTTTTGTGCACAGGAAAATGATCCAGCCGGACTATATCCTTTGGCGTCACCTTGGCTGGACGGGGGGCTTCGTCAACACTTCATTATCCCATGCCGGGGAATTCGGCATCACCCTGCCGTCCTGCATTGACCGTGCTATGTCACCACTTCGGAGTGCCGAGCTCTTTGCTCTGCTACCTCGGGACCGGCTCGGGGATGGAACTTTGTCCCACATCAAGCTCGGACCGCGTCATCAATACCGAACACATTAACCAGCTAAGTTGTCTTCATGCTCAAAGTTTTAAATTTTAACTTGTGTTCGGCTCGGTCAAGCATTATACTTTTTTGGAAAAAAGTGGCTTGTAAAAATTTCCTTGTCCAAACTTTGTTTCTGACGCGCAAATTCAAATACCCCGTTTACTTGGGGGCTTCCTTCATGAAGCTTTTCCTCTTGCATATTGTTATACTTGTATGGCTTCCTTCCTTGTTCGTGTATTACGCCGCAATATGCACCATATTGACTTAAGCGATTTGCAAGCTGGGTTGCCTGGCTCCTGTGCTTACCCCTACGTTCCCGATTGTTCGGCTAGGGAGTAAAGGGAGCACCTCTGCGATTGTCACGATCGGGTCAACTGAGCCGGACCTCAGACTGGGTGAAGCCGAAAGCTAGCGCTCTTACTGTTTTCAATCATGGTCGGCACACAACGGAACTCATGAGTACAAAAAATCTATTGCACAAGTATCATAATAACAATGAGCACCGAAGAAAGGTATCGGTGGGGGTACTATTTTCTTCAAAGATGCTTCTTACTCTTCGCAGTAATATAGCATAAGTTCCCTGAGCACGCTTTGTCTGTTACAGCCTTATGGCCTGATTGCCTGGTTATTGGAAACACTGTCGATATTCTCGACAGATGGAGTACATAACACTTTTCGGTCCTTGACCGAAGAGGGAGAAGCCGACGGTCGGTTAAGACGCGTTTAAAGTTCGGCTGAACATAGATATGATATAAGTACTTCGGTACATGCAATCATTCTTTTACCCAAGTCACTTGGGGGCTCTTAAATTTATATGAGCCATTTTATGATAAGTGTTTTTCTTCTTAGTCGTTGCAAAGTTTTTATTATTTATCACTCCTTTTTTCGACACAAGTGTGCGGTCACTAGCCGGGGAGCCTAATTTCTCTCTCAAAGTTGTCACAGCCCTAGAATTTGTTTGTCATTAGTTGCATTAAGGCATTCATGCATCATGTTTAAGGTTCATGAAACTTGAACTGGGGATGACAAACTCTAGCACTAAATAAAATGCAATTAGGATCAAAATAAAAATATTTTCAATAAACCCAGAATGCCCTTTAGGAAAGTTCATTGTTTTTGTTAAAGGTGAAAACCCCTGCCAACAATGATGCACATATTTCTAGGCCATTCTGGATTTTTGAATTAAATCCTATTGTATTTGACTTTGGGCATTTAAATACTATAAATAATTTAAATGTTCAAATAAATGTTGGAAATTGTTAAGGGTCACTGAAATAATTCAGAAAGCACCCATAAGTGTTTCCAGGATTTTATGAAATGGTTTGGTATTATTACTAAATCAAAACAAATAGCAAAAACTAGAAAACAGAACAGAATTAAAAAAAGAGAGAGAAGGCCACCAGGCCACCTACCTAACTTACCTGGCGCCCACTTACCTGGCCCAGCACGGCCCAGCCCATCTCCACTTCCCCCCCCCCCCCCCTTGTCGCCTTCCTCCTCGCGCCAGTAGGCACAGGCGCGTGGCCGACGCACGCCGGCGCACGCCCCGGCCACCTCCTGCTTGCCGCTCCACCTCGACACCCCGGATGCCTCCATGCGTGCCACGCCACTCCTCTGGAACTCTCTCACTCTCTCCCGAACTCTTCCCCTTCCTCTGCTTCCTCTCCCTCCCGCGACCGAACGGAGCCGCCGCCACCGACGAGCTCCCTCGCGGCCACCGCCACCCCCTAGCCTCGCCGATGCGCTCAAAGGCTCCGCCTCGACCCCCTCTTCCTCCCCACCGATCCACGGCCCTCCGGAAGCCCTGCAGCGTCGCCCTCAAGCTCGTCCCCAACCTTCGGCCGCCGGCGAACTTTCGAGGATTCGCGAGCTCCAGCCCCTCTCCGGCCTCGCCGTTGCCTCCACCGGATCCGCTGTGAGCTCTTCTTCCATTCCCCCTCCTCCTCGCGCTCGTTCCCGCACTCTAGCCGCCCTTTTCACCGGAGCCGATTGCTCCTCGCCGCCGGCCATGGCGTGGCCGTGGCCACAGCCACCGCAGCTTGCTCCCGAGCCCACCGTCGTGCTCACCGCAACCTCAGGAGCCCGCAGCACCCACCAGTTCCTCCCGTAGTGCACCATAGCATCGAATCGGTCGGCGCCCGAACTCCGGCCGCCGCGGAAGCGGACACCGCCGTCGATTTAAGTCGTCTCCGGCGACCCCTCTAGCACCAGCCGACGCGGACGAGGCCCAGGGTTCCAACGGTGCCATCCGCGCCCCGAACCGTGGCCCGTGCTGCGTTTCCGGATCACGCCGCCGTCTCGGGCCTCGCCGGCGTCATGTCGCCGGCGGGTTTGACGTGTTTGACCTGGGGTTTGACCCCCAGGGTCGCTGACTAGTGGGGCCAGGCCCTGCTAATTTTAGTTAAATATTAACTAAACCTAATTAGCCACTAACACTGACCAGTGGGCCCCGACCCCCCTAATCCTTTAATTAAGCAAATAACCCCCTGTTAACTAACTGTGACACTGACGTGTGGCCCCCACACGTCAGGTTTGACTCTGGGCGACCCAGTTGACCTGCTGACCTCAGCCTTACGCCATGCTGACGCAATATTCCTTTTCTGGAATTTAGTTTATTTTATAAATATTCAGGAAATTCCAGAAAATGCCTAAAACTTCTAAAATTCATAGAAATTCAACCGTAACTCCAAATTAAATAATTTATATATGAAAAATTATCAGAAAAATTCAAGGAATCCATCTGTACCATTTTCATGCATGTTAGAACAACTTATAGCTGCTGTATAGCACAAATCAATTAAATGGCATTTGAATAATCACATATGGAGTTTGAATTTGAATCATGTATTCAAACCAACTTCATTTAAACCATAGCTAAGTGCATTAGCCCAAAACACATTCATATTGCCATGTCATAGCATGCATCATATTGTGCATTGCATTGATCGTGTTTCTTCTGTGTTGCCGGTGTTGTTCCCCCTCGGTAGACGATGTTCCGACGTTGTGATCGTTGACACTGATGAAGACTCAATGTTATCTTCAGAAGTGCCAGGCAAGCAAAACCCCCTTGTTCATTCCGATAAAATCCCACTCTCTCGCTCCTGCTCTCTTTTACTGCATTAGGACAACACCGATTCATCTGTTACTTGCTGCGGTAGCTGAACCCCTTTATCCTTTGCATGACCTGTCATTGCCACAGTAAATAGATGAAACCCACTAGCATGAGTAGGAGTTGTTTGAGCCCTGTTGTGCCTACTCATTCATGCTTGTTTGTCATGCCTGCTACTGCTTAGAGTTGTGTCAGGTCTGATTCATCCGGGATGAATCAGAGGTGTATGAACATGTCCTACTGTGTGTGAGCTAAGTGTGTGAACACGATTTGGTAAAGGTAGCGGTGAGAGGCCATGTAGGAGTACATGGTGGGTTGTCTCATTGCAGCCGTCCTCAGGAACTGAGTTCTGTGTTTGTGATCCATGATTCAGCTACTACCACGCATTGGGCCCGAAACCAATGGACCCTCTCGGCTTCTTGATCACCCTTGTCCTCTGTCCAGGAGTTGCAAGTAGTTTCTGGTGTTTGTAGTATGCTGGAGGCCGTGCGCAGCGCTGACCGTAGGGGTGGGCTGTGATGCGGTAGGCACGTGGCACGGTGTACCGGGCGCCCGTTTGGTGTCTCGGGAACCCTGTTCACATCGTTTGGGGCTGTGAGCGAAACTCCGGCCGGATCTCCTCATGGATGGAACCCGAATAGGCGATAAACCTGGACTAGAGACTTGAGTGTTTAGGTAGGCCGTGGCCGACACCCACGTTGGGCTTCCGCTTGAAGGTTGCCGAGTACATGTCGTGTAAACGGCGGTAAGTGGTGAGAGCGTGTGTGAAGAAGTACACCCCTGCAGGGTTAACATCATCTATTCGAATAGCCGTGTCCGCGGATAAGGACTTCTGGGTTGCTTATATCAGTTCATAGACAAGTGAAAGTGGATACTCTAAAATACGCAAGATAAGCGTGAGTGCTATGGATGGCGTTCTCGTAGGGAGACGGGAGCGGATCCATAGTGGTGTATTGATATGGTGAATATGTGGACTCGTGTGCGCCACCTCAAAAGAGTTACTTGCAGTCGTAGTTTAGGTTAGCCACCGAGTCAAAGCTGGCTTGCTGCAGTTAAACCCCACCATCCCCTTCGTTGAAAATGATGCATATGTAGTTAGTTCTGATGTAAGTCTTGCTGGGTACATTTGTACTCACGTTTGCCTATTTTATGTTTTTGCAGAGAGACTTCAGTCTCACTAGTAGTTCCGCTTGGACTTCGACGTTTAGCTTGTTACCTCAGCTACGATCTTGTGCCCTCGGCAGGATCTGGTAGATAGTCAGGCTTCTCAGCCTTTTTCATTTATAGTTGTCTGTACTCAGACATGTTAAGCTTCCGCTTGTGCTTTGATTTGTATGCTCTGAGTGTTGGGTCATGGGACCCCTGTTTGTAATATCTCGCTCCTCGGAGCCTATTGAATAAATTACTTGAGTCGTAGAGTCATTTTGTGATGCCATGTTGTATTGCACATATCGAGCATATTGTGTGTATGTTATTGAAATGCTTGGTATGTGTGGGATCTGACAACCTAGTTGTTTATCCTTGGTAGCCTCTCTTACCGGGAAATGTCTCCTGGTGTTTCCACTGAGCCATGGTAGCTTGCTACTGCTCCGGAACACTTAGGCTGGCCGGCATGTGTCCTTCTTCGTTCCTGTGTCTGTCCCTTCGGGGAAATGTCACGCGATGAATACCGGAGTCCTGTTAGCCCGCTACAGCCCGGTTCACCGGAGTCCTGCTAGCCCAGTGCTACAGCCTGGATTCACTCGCTGATGACCGACACGTTCGATGTTGGGTCATGGATGCCTGTCCCTGTAAGTTTGTGCCACTTTGGGTTTACGACTAGCCATGTCAGCCCGGGCTCCTTATCATATGGATGCTAGCGACACTATCATATACGTGTGCCAAAAGGCGCAAACGGTCCCGGGCAAAGGTAAGGCGACACCCGTGGGAGTACCGTGCGTGAGGCCGCAAAGTGATATGATGTGTTACATGCTAGATCGATGTGGCATTGAGTCGGGGTCCTGACAGCGTTGGTATCAGAGCTTGACTGTCTGTAGGATTACCAAGCCAAACTGGTCGAAGTTGAGTCTAGAAATTCTTTAGTTATATAAGGGAATTGATTGTGGGATGGAACGTAAGGCTCTTTTTACTCCTTATACCTCATGGCCCTCTGATCTGAGTCATCTTATCTTTCCTACGGGGATTAAGGAACTAGGCTTTCTTTTCTTTCTATCAGGATCACGTGTTACTAATCCGTAGACTTATAGATTGTTGGACTTAAGCCTCAGTTCAGTTTCTACCTCTGTATGTTAATTATTGATCTCGAAACCTTGATATTGTGCTTCTGAGTGGTTATGCCACCATTTTTGTGAATGTCTCAAATCTTTTCTGAGCATTTACAGCCGTTATGCTGTCCGAGTCATCCCAGGTTTCTAAATAGTCTGATGCATTTGCAAAATCCTTTTCCCTCTGGTTTCGGTGTTCCTTTATGCCAGCTCAATCACACTAATTGTTGAGTTGAGGTATTCTATTGCCTTGACATTTATGTTGGAGTTATTATTATGACTCTAGGTGTTTTAGGGAGTCACCTAGTAATCTAGCAATGTTTTGTGTTCCCAGTGTGAAGATTCTGGCCATCATTCTCGAAAGCATCCCGTGGTGCTACTTAGTAGTAGGCATTCTACTCCTGGGTTCTGAACCCGAGATTCACTCTACTTACTTCATGTTGATAGGGTTTGCTAGCTCCTTTAGGATATTAGTAACCTTTGCGATAGTCCTCGAGGTTCGTGGTACATCCTTCTTCCAATTACCATGAACCATTCTTGGCAGGAGTTCTTCTGAACCAAAAGATGACAACAAGAGTGCTCTCGATGAGTTCTCCATGCTATATTGTGACTCTGCCAGCTCAACCTTTCTGCATGGGTTATCCGGAAGAATTATGTTGAACTTGGTTCGACATACTAATCTATGCATCCACAACTCAGAAAGTTATATGTTCCTTTGAGTTGTCCCTCTTTAGTTGTCTACTGACCTTCGTCTATCAATTGATAGTCAAGAGTATGCATGCATTCGTTTATCGATGCCTATTACTCTTGTGGTCCGTCAAGCCATTCTATCGCGGAATGACTAGGAGAAACAAACTCCAGTACCTCTTCCATATCCAGGATTGGGTCAAAGAAGTCGTACTCCGCAGATCAAAATGCCAATCCAGCTTTTGCTCCGTTCTACCTTGGAGTATTACCATCTTTTATATCGGGATTGTTATAGGAATTGCACACCATCCTATGAACTCTTGGTACAGTGATACTTCCTGCCATCATTGTTCATTCCTCGGTTCCTGTGTTATTGTAACCGGAATGTCGACAAGTGAATCGTGATGTGTGAAATCAATACTCCTAGCAACCTTGTTGCTTGGTAGTTAAATGGACCACAACCTCATTCTTAGCGTGCTGATTATTGAGTCATCATTCTAAGATTGATCGTGCTACCTAGTCCTTATTTCGGTGCACCCTTCGATTGATGAGTTAGGATCTTGTCAAGTCCTCACTCATTTGATCATATCGTCTTGCCCTCAAAAGCGAGATTGTTCTCGAGCTTAGTAACATACCGGTGGTTCGTGATTTTCCGAATATCTTCTCGGAAGTATTACCAGGTTGTCCCCTGACTGTTATGTTGAGCTCGTGATCAAGTTGGTTTCTTGTGAACCACCTTCTCTCCAAGAATCGGTGTTAGATATCCCTGAGCTAGTTGGTTAAGCTAGACAACAACTTGGAGAGTTGGAAGATAAAAGCTTGCCTGACTTAGTTCGTTCCAAAGGGATATTCTTGTGTAGTGTGTGTTGAAGAAAGATGATATCTTCATCGATTGGTCCCTATGATCAGTTGCTGGACCTATTGTCTTATCAACCCTTTGATTTGAGTGTGGGCTATCGTCAAATCAAATCAGTACCAACGATGCTCGTAATGTTGTCTTACTCGTGGTTGATCCCTCGAGCGTACACCATTACATCTTTGGTCTGACCAATGCTATCACCGTGTTCACATGATGGTGGAAGTCCAGTGATATGGAAATTCCGATGAGTTGTTGTTGAGCCCATCAGTAGCATTTTGTCTCCCCCCATGAATCATGTTGAACATTAAGCTAGTGTTGGAAACCTTTGAAAGCATTTGTTCATGCTAGCTCATGAAGCATATGTTTGGATGAAGAAGTGACTTCCTCTAGTTCATGTGCATTTGATGCAAGTTGCCGCCGTGGACTCGAGAAAGTCAATGTTGCTTTCTTTGGAATCATTCCAAATCAGTCATGCACACGTGCGAAGAATTCTGTGGTTTGAAGACTTGCAACCTTCAATCTATATGTATCCCTAGCACACCAAGCCACTGATTGATTTGTTCAAGGAGAAGGAGTTCCTTCATAAGAGCTAATCCGGACTTATGTAAGGACTTCGATACCCTCGTTGATGGTTCCCCCTCCTGAACTCGGTAGTGTTTTATTATAAGACTACTTTGTGGTCATGTTTGTCTTGGACAACATGTTCACATGTTGTAGCAGAACCGGCTCGTGTTTTTGGAGCTTGCTATCATAGTTCACTCCCCGAGAATCTCGCAGCGTCATCTCGTCGATTTGTGTTGCAAACTTTCGTTTTTCTTCTTAGACTCGATGAGTCTGGAATATTCTGACACCAACCAGATCTGAATCTCAGGCAGATGTGATGGTTGGAACATTTCCCAAGAACTATAATATTGGTCTCGCGATAACCGGTAAAGTGGATGTCGTGGCCAACACACCCAGTCGGAAGACCTGTTATTATAATATCTTGATTGAGGAAGTTGGCCACCTCCCCATAAGGATCTCGTAGAACTTATTCTAGTAGTTGTTCCTTATGGATTTTTGTGCTCCCGAAGTCCGACCTTTTTACTTGATGGTCTGGTTACCAAACCATTTCAATAAGTGGATTACGCTAGCACATCAAGGAGAACATTAGAAGCGGAGTGCTAAATGTCTCTCGGTCGATCATCCAGATTTTGTTTCCTTGGCCTCGCTAAGGTGAAATCTGAGAAGGTGTTATCTTCCTTTGCATCTGCATCCTCCATCACCATTCATCATGGTAGCAAGTTGTGTTGCCAGGATCCTTGACACGGATATTGGTAAAATCTTGATGATTATGGAAATGCTCAAGTTCTTGAGAGCACGCACAAGCGCTAGGTGTTATCATCGACACTAACTGGGATTGCTCTCAGTTCCCTCGATTATGCTATAACTTTCAAACAGTGAATTCACTCTCTATTGTTGGGTTCTTCCCCAGTTACCAGAATCATTCCCAGCATTTGCATTCTGTTCCCAGCTTGCACCGCCAATGTGCCATTCTACCATGGGTCCCTTCCATTTCCGGTGGTAAGCAAAATCATCCATTACGTTGTCTTCAACAAGGTAATCCACATCATCCAAGTCCGAGTATGCCATTCTACCGACCCCCTCCAAACGATCGCTCGAGAATCGCCTTAGGCTGGTTTAAAGAGTTTCAATGATCTTTGAATCAAAGGTAATTCTTTCTGCCACTTAAGGGGATATATCTACGAGTCACCATCCCTAAGGTGCCTCGTTGTGGTATCATGGCAACTCAACTCCTCGCTACGATGACAATCGTTTGCCACCTTTTTAAGTGTGGAATTGTAGTCTACCTGGTAAACCTCGTCATCTGCTCCACTCCATCCCTCTAGAGGTGTGCTTCGTCCCTCAGCTCGAGAAATGTTGCTATGTCCCATTCCGTGAGTTAATCCTGAGTTGTTCGACCTTCGTGAAGATCGATTCTTCTAGAGTCTCCTTCTCCTCTCATTGTCATAATAACTGGAGCTCTCAGAACAAGACGACAAGACAAAGATGGTGATCGATTCAACATGCTGATGAAGTGCACCCTGGATCGTGAAGATTGTACTAGTTTGCGTTTCCCCTTCGTCTTACCCTACAATTGAATCTCGGGTCGAGATTCTTGTTTAGTGGGGGTGAGTTGTCACAGCCCTAGAATTTGTTTGTCATTAGTTGCATTAAGGCATTCATGCATCATGTTTAAGGTTCATGAAACTTGAACTGGGGATGACAAACTCTAGCACTAAATAAAATGCAATTAGGATCAAAATAAAAATATTTTCAATAAACCCAGAATGCCCTTTAGGAAAGTTCATTATTTTTGTTAAAGGTGAAAACCCCTGCCAACAATGATGCACATATTTCTAGGCCATTCTGGATTTTTGAATTAAATCCTTTTGTATTTGACTTTGGGCATTTAAATACTATAAATAATTTAAATGTTCAAATAAATGTTGGAAATTGTTAAGGGTCACTGAAATAATTCAGAAAGCACCCATAAGTGTTTCCAGGATTTTATGAAATGGTTTGGTATTATTACTAAATCAAAACAAATAGCAAAAACTAGAAAACAGAACAGAATTAAAAAAAAGAGAGAGAGAAGGCCACCAGGCCACCTACCTAACTTACCTGGCGCCCACTTACCTGGCCCAGCACGGCCCAGCCCATCTCCACTTCCCCCCCCCCTGTCGCCTTCCTCCTCGCGCCAGTAGGCACAGGCGCGTGGCCGACGCACGCCGGCGCACGCCCCGGCCACCTCCTGCTTGCCGCTCCACCTCGACACCCCGGACGCCTCCATGCGTGCCACGCCACTCCTCTGGAACTCTCTCACTCTCTCCCGAACTCTTCCCCTTCCTCTGCTTCCTCTCCCTCCCGCGACCGAATGGAGCCGCCGCCACCGACGAGCTCCCTCGCGGCCACCGCCACCCCCTAGCCTCGCCGATGCGCTCAAAGGCTCCGCCTCGACCCCCTCTTCCTCCCCACCGATCCACGGCCCTCCGGAAGCCCTGCAGCGTCGCCCTCAAGCTCGTCCCCAACCTTCGGCCGCCGGCGAACTTTCGAGGATTCGCGAGCTCCAGCCCCTCTCCGGCCTCGCCGTTGCCTCCACCGGATCCGCTGTGAGCTCTTCTTCCACTCCCCCTCCTCCTCGCGCTCGTTCCCGCACTCTAGCCGCCCTTTTCACCGGAGCCAATTGCTCCTCGCCGCCGGCCATGGCGTGGCCGTGGCCACAGCCACCGCAGCTTGCTCCCGAGCCCACCGTCGTGCTCACCGCAACCTCAGGAGCCCGCAGCACCCACCAGTTCCTCCCGTAGTGCACCATAGCATCGAATCGGTCGGCGCCCGAACTCCGGCCGCCGCGGAAGCGGACACCGCCGTCGATTTAAGTCGTCTCCGGCGACCCCTCTAGCACCAGCCGACGCGGACGAGGCCCAGGGTTCCAACGGTGCCATCCGCGCCCCGAACCGTGGCCCGTGCTGCGTTTCCGGATCACGCCGCCGTCTCGGGCCTCGCCGGCGTCATGTCGCCGGCGGGTTTGACGTGTTTGACCTGGGGTTTGACCCCCCAGGGTCGCTGACTAGTGGGGCCAGGCCCTGCTAATTTTAGTTAAATATTAACTAAACCTAATTAGCCACTAACACTGACCAGTGGGCCCCGACCCCCCTAATCCTTTAATTAAGCAAATAACCCCCTGTTAACTAACTGTGACACTGACGTGTGGCCCCCACACGTCAGGTTTGACTCTGGGCGACCCAGTTGACCTGCTGACCTCAGCCTTACGCCATGCTGACGCAATATTCCTTTTCTGGAATTTAGTTTATTTTATAAATATTCAGGAAATTCCAGAAAATGCCTAAAACTTCTAAAATTCATAGAAATTCAACCGTAACTCCAAATTAAATAATTTATATATGAAAAATTATCAGAAAAATTCAAGGAATCCATCTGTACCATTTTCATGCATGTTAGAACAACTTATAGCTGCTGTATAGCACAAATCAATTAAATGGCATTTGAATAATCACATATGGAGTTTGAATTTGAATCATGTATTCAAACCAACTTCATTTAAACCATAGCTAAGTGCATTAGCCCAAAACACATTCATATTGCCATGTCATAGCATGCATCATATTGTGCATTGCATTGATCGTGTTTCTTCTGTGTTGCCGGTGTTGTTCCCCCTCGGTAGACGATGTTCCGACGTTGTGATCGTTGACACTGATGAAGACTCAATGTTATCTTCAGAAGTGCCAGGCAAGCAAAACCCCCTTGTTCATTCCGATAAAATCCCACTCTCTCGCTCCTGCTCTCTTTTACTGCATTAGGACAACACCGATTCATCTGTTACTTGCTGCGGTAGCTGAACCCCTTTATCCTTTGCATGACCTGTCATTGCCACAGTAAATAGATGAAACCCACTAGCATGAGTAGGAGTTGTTTGAGCCCTGTTGTGCCTACTCATTCATGCTTGTTTGTCATGCCTGCTACTGCTTAGAGTTGTGTCAGGTCTGATTCATCCGGGATGAATCAGAGGTGTATGAACATGTCCTACTGTGTGTGAGCTAAGTGTGTGAACACGATTTGGTAAAGGTAGCGGTGAGAGGCCATGTAGGAGTACATGGTGGGTTGTCTCATTGCAGCCGTCCTCAGGAACTGAGTTCTGTGTTTGTGATCCATGATTCAGCTACTACCACGCATTGGGCCCGAAACCAATGGACCCTCTCGGCTTCTTGATCACCCTTGTCCTCTGTCCAGGAGTTGCAAGTAGTTTCTGGTGTTTGTAGTATGCTGGAGGCCGTGCGCAGCGCTGACCGTAGGGGTGGGCTGTGATGCGGTAGGCACGTGGCACGGTGTACCGGGCGCCCGTTTGGTGTCTCGGGAACCCTGTTCACATCGTTTGGGGCTGTGAGCGAAACTCCGGCCGGATCTCCTCATGGATGGAACCCGAATAGGCGATAAACCTGGACTAGAGACTTGAGTGTTTAGGTAGGCCGTGGCCGACACCCACGTTGGGCTTCCGCTTGAAGGTTGCCGAGTACATGTCGTGTAAACGGCGGTAAGTGGTGAGAGCGTGTGTGAAGAAGTACACCCCTGCAGGGTTAACATCATCTATTCGAATAGCCGTGTCCGCGGATAAGGACTTCTGGGTTGCTTATATCAGTTCATAGACAAGTGAAAGTGGATACTCTAAAATACGCAAGATAAGCGTGAGTGCTATGGATGGCGTTCTCGTAGGGAGACGGGAGCGGATCCATAGTGGTGTATTGATATGGTGAATATGTGGACTCGTGTGCGCCACCTCAAAAGAGTTACTTGCAGTCGTAGTTTAGGTTAGCCACCGAGTCAAAGCTGGCTTGCTGCAGTTAAACCCCACCATCCCCTTCGTTGAAAATGATGCATATGTAGTTAGTTCTGATGTAAGTCTTGCTGGGTACATTTGTACTCACGTTTGCCTATTTTATGTTTTTGCAGAGAGACTTCAGTCTCACTAGTAGTTCCGCTTGGACTTCGACGTTTAGCTTGTTACCTCAGCTACGATCTTGTGCCCTCGGCAGGATCTGGTAGATAGTCAGGCTTCTCAGCCTTTTTCATTTATAGTTGTCTGTACTCAGACATGTTAAGCTTCCGCTTGTGCTTTGATTTGTATGCTCTGAGTGTTGGGTCATGGGACCCCTGTTTGTAATATCTCGCTCCTCGGAGCCTATTGAATAAATTACTTGAGTCGTAGAGTCATTTTGTGATGCCATGTTGTATTGCACATATCGAGCATATTGTGTGTATGTTATTGAAATGCTTGGTATGTGTGGGATCTGACAACCTAGTTGTTTATCCTTGGTAGCCTCTCTTACCGGGAAATGTCTCCTGGTGTTTCCACTGAGCCATGGTAGCTTGCTACTGCTCCGGAACACTTAGGCTGGCCGGCATGTGTCCTTCTTCGTTCCTGTGTCTGTCCCTTCGGGGAAATGTCACGCGATGAATACCGGAGTCCTGTTAGCCCGCTACAGCCCGGTTCACCGGAGTCCTGCTAGCCCAGTGCTACAGCCTGGATTCACTCGCTGATGACCGACACGTTCGATGTTGGGTCATGGATGCCTGTCCCTGTAAGTTTGTGCCACTTTGGGTTTACGACTAGCCATGTCAGCCCGGGCTCCTTATCATATGGATGCTAGCGACACTATCATATACGTGTGCCAAAAGGCGCAAACGGTCCCGGGCAAAGGTAAGGCGACACCCGTGGGAGTACCGTGCGTGAGGCCGCAAAGTGATATGATGTGTTACATGCTAGATCGATGTGGCATTGAGTCGGGGTCCTGACAGCGTTGGTATCAGAGCTTGACTGTCTGTAGGATTACCAAGCCAAACTGGTCGAAGTTGAGTCTAGAAATTCTTTAGTTATATAAGGGAATTGATTGTGGGATGGAACGTAAGGCTCTTTTTACTCCTTATACCTCATGGCCCTCTGATCTGAGTCATCTTATCTTTCCTACGGGGATTAAGGAACTAGGCTTTCTTTTCTTTCTATCAGGATCACGTGTTACTAATCCGTAGACTTATAGATTGTTGGACTTAAGCCTCAGTTCAGTTTCTACCTCTGTATGTTAATTATTGATCTCGAAACCTTGATATTGTGCTTCTGAGTGGTTATGCCACCATTTTTGTGAATGTCTCAAATCTTTTCTGAGCATTTACAGCCGTTATGCTGTCCGAGTCATCCCAGGTTTCTAAATAGTCTGATGCATTTGCAAAATCCTTTTCCCTCTGGTTTCGGTGTTCCTTTATGCCAGCTCAATCACACTAATTGTTGAGTTGAGGTATTCTATTGCCTTGACATTTATGTTGGAGTTATTATTATGACTCTAGGTGTTTTAGGGAGTCACCTAGTAATCTAGCAATGTTTTGTGTTCCCAGTGTGAAGATTCTGGCCATCATTCTTGAAAGCATCCCGTGGTGCTACTTAGTAGTAGGCATTCTACTCCTGGGTTCTGAACCCGAGATTCACTCTACTTACTTCATGTTGATAGGGTTTGCTAGCTCCTTTAGGATATTAGTAACCTTTGCGATAGTCCTCGAGGTTCGTGGTACATCCTTCTTCCAATTACCATGAACCATTCTTGGCAGGAGTTCTTCTGAACCAAAAGATGACAACAAGAGTGCTCTCGATGAGTTCTCCATGCTATATTGTGACTCTGCTAGCTCAACCTTTCTGCATGGGTTATCCGGAAGAATTATGTTGAACTTGGTTCGACATACTAATCTATGCATCCACAACTCAGAAAGTTATATGTTCCTTTGAGTTGTCCCTCTTTAGTTGTCTACTGACCTTCGTCTATCAATTGATAGTCAAGAGTATGCATGCATTCGTTTATCGATGCCTATTACTCTTGTGGTCCGTCAAGCCATTCTATCGCGGAATGACTAGGAGAAACAAACTGCAGTACCTCTTCCATATCCAGGATTGGGTCAAAGAAGTCGTACTCCGCAGATCAAAATGCCAATCCAGCTTTTGCTCCGTTCTACCTTGGAGTATTACCATCTTTTATATCGGGATTGTTATAGGAATTGCACACCATCCTATGAACTCTTGGTACAGTGATACTTCCTGCCATCATTGTTCATTCCTCGGTTCCTGTGTTATTGTAACCGGAATGTCGACAAGTGAATCATGATGTGTGAAATCAATACTCCTAGCAACCTTGTTGCTTGGTAGTTAAATGGACCACAACCTCATTCTTAGCGTGCTGATTATTAAGTCATCATTCTAAGATTGATCGTGCTACCTAGTCCTTATTTCGGTGCACCCTTCGATTGATGAGTTAGGATCTTGTCAAGTCCTCACTCATTTGATCATATCGCCTTGCCCTCAAAAGCGAGATTGTTCTCGAGCTTAGTAACATACCGGTGGTTCGTGATTTTCCGAATATCTTCTCGGAAGTATTACCAGGTTGTCCCCTGACTGTTATGTTGAGCTCGTGATCAAGTTGGTTTCTTGTGAACCACCTTCTCTCCAAGAATCGGTGTTAGATATCCCTGAGCTAGTTGCTTAAGCTAGACAACAACTTGGAGAGTTGGAAGATAAAAGCTTGCCTGACTTAGTTCGTTCCAAAGGGATATTCTTGTGTAGTGTGTGTTGAAGAAAGATGATATCTTCATCGATTGGTCCCTATGATAAGTTGCTGGACCTATTGTCTTATCAACCCTTTGATTTGAGTGTGGGCTATCGTCAAATCAAATCAGTACCAACGATGCTCGTAATGTTGTCTTACTCGTGGTTGATCCCTCGAGCGTACACCATTACATCTTTGGTCTGACCAATGCTACAACCGTGTTCACATGATGGTGGAAGTCCAGTGATATGGAAATTCCGATGAGTTGTTGTTGAGCCCATCAGTAGCATTTTGTCTCCCCCCATGGATCATGTTGAACATTAAGCTAGTGTTGGAAACCTTTGAAAGCATTTGTTCATGCTAGCTCATGAAGCATATGTTTGGATGAAGAAGTGACTTCCTCTAGTTCATGTGCATTTGATGCAAGTTGCCGCCGTGGACTCGAGAAAGTCAATGTTGCTTTCTTTGGAATCATTCCAAATCATTCATGCACACGTGCGAAGAATTCTGTGGTTTGAAGACTTGCAACCTTCAATCTATATGTATCCCTAGCACACCAAGCCACTGATTGATTTGTTCAAGGAGAAGGAGTTCCTTCATAAGAGCTAATCCGGACTTATGTAAGGACTTCGATACCCTCGTTGATGGTTCCCCCTCCTGAACTCGGTAGTGTTTTATTATAAGACTACTTTGTGGTCATGTTTGTCTTGGACAACATGTTCACATGTTGTAGCAGAACCGGCTCTTGTTTTTGGAGCTTGCTATCATAGTTCACTCCCCGAGAATCTTGCAGCGTCATCTCGTCGATTTGTGTTGCAAACTTTCGTTTTTTTTCTTAGACTCGATGAGTCTGGAATATTCTGACACCAACCAGATCTGAATCTCAGGCAGATGTGATGGTTGGAACATTTCCCAAGAACTATAATATTGGTCTCGCGATAACTGGTAAAGTGGATGTCGTGGCCAACACACCCAGTCGGAAGACCTGTTATTATAATATCTTGATTGAGGAAGTTGGCCACCTCCCCATAAGGATCTCGTAGAACTTATTCTAGTAGTTGTTCCTTATGGATTTTTGTGCTCCCGAAGTCCGACCTTTTTACTTGATGGTCTGGTTACCAAACCATTTCAATAAGTGGATTACGCTAGCACATCAAGGAGAACATTAGAAGCGGAGTGCTAAATGTCTCTCGGTCGATCATCCAGATTTTGTTTCCTTGGCCTCGCTAAGGTGAAATCTGAGAAGGTGTTATCTTCCTTTGCATCTGCATCCTCCATCACCATTCATCATGGTAGCAAGTTGTGTTGCCAGGATCCTTGACACGGATATTGGTAAAATCTTGATGATTATGGAAATGCTCAAGTTCTTGAGAGCACGCACAAGCGCTAGGTGTTATCATCGACACTAACTGGGATTGCTCTCAGTTCCCTCAATTATGCTATAACTTTCAAACAGTGAATTCACTCTCTATTGTTGGGTTCTTCCCCAGTTACCAGAATCATTCCCAGCATTTGCATTCTGTTCCCAGCTTGCACCGCCAATGTGCCATTCTACCATGGGTCCCTTCCATTTCCGGTGGTAAGGAAAATCATCCATTACGTTGTCTTCAACAAGGTAATCCACATCATCCAAGTCCGAGTATGCCATTCTACCGACCCCCTCCAAACGATCGCTCGAGAATCGCCTTAGGCTGGTTTAAAGAGTTTCAATGATCTTTGAATCAAAGGTAATTCTTTCTGCCACTTAAGGGGATATATCTACGAGTCACCATCCCTAAGGTGCCTCGTTGTGGTATCATGGCAACTCAACTCCTCGCTACGATGACAATCGTTTGCCACCTTTTTAAGTGTGGAATTGTAGTCTACCTGGTAAACCTCGTCATCTGCTCCACTCCATCCCTCTAGAGGTGTGCTTCGTCCCTCAGCTCGAGAAATGTTGCTATGTCCCATTCCGTGAGTTAATCCTGAGTTGTTCGACCTTCGTGAAGATCGATTCTTCTAGAGTCTCCTTCTCCTCTCATTGTCATAATAACTGGAGCTCTCAGAACAAGACGACAAGACAAAGATGGTGATCGATTCAACATGCTGATGAAGTGCACCCTGGATCGTGAAGATTGTACTAGTTTGCGTTTCCCCTTCGTCTTACCCTACAATTGAATCTCGGGTCGAGATTCTTGTTTAGTGGGGGTGAGTTGTCACAGCCCTAGAATTTGTTTGTCATTAGTTGCATTAAGGCATTCATGCATCTTGGAGCGTCCCTAACTTGAAGACCGATTCGGGGGGCTACTGACGGTGTCCTGGACTAGGGGCTACTCAACGCGTCGTCTCCCGATCAGTTGGATTGGGCCGAGGACCCCCATGGCCGTATACTCATGGGCCAGTCCGGACATCTGCCGCATACAAGGAAGAATCAACAAGACTTGGAGATCAAGACAAGGACTCCTCCCCCACCGGCGTATTCGGCTAGGACTCTTGTTATCCTAGGCCTCTGGTGCATTATATAAACCGGGGCCAGGCTAGTCGATAGATATACAACAACAATCATGCCATAGGCTAGCTTCTAGGGTTTATCCTCCTTGATCTCGTGGTAGATCAACTCTTGTACTACCCATATCATCAATATTAATCAAGCAGGATGTAGGGTTTTACCTCCATCGAGAGGGCCCGAACCTGGGTAAACATCGTGTCCCTTGCCTCCTGTTACCATTGATCCTAAGACGCACTGCTTGGGACCCCCTACCCGAGATCCGCCGGTTTTGACACCGACACCGTTCACATCCACCCGACCGACCCAAACGCTGCTCCGACTCATATCTCCACAACACTCGACCCCAAATAGGAAGAAGCGCTCATCCATTTCCTCCGTGAGAACTCGGACATCTTTGCATGGAAACCTTCTGACATGCCGGGTGTACCCAGGGGACTGGCTGAGCATCGTCTACGAGTCGATTCAAAGGCAAAACCTGTGAAGGAGCATCCGCGACAGTCCGCCGTCCAGAAAAGGAAGGCCATTGGGGAAGAAGTGGCTCGGCTCCTAGCAGCAGAGTTTATCCGAGAGATTTACCACTCCGAGTGGCTCGCCAATGTCGTCATGGTCCCCAAAAAGAACAATTCGCTTCGCATGTGCATCGATTTCAAGCATATCAATCGGGCCTGCCCGAAAGATCATTTTCCTCTTCCTCGCATCGACCAAATAGTCGACTCGACTACGGGATGTGAGCGACTTTCTTTCTTGGATGCTTATTCCAGGTACCATCGGATCCGTCTATTTGGACCCGATGAGATCAAAACGGCTTTCATCACCCCATTCGGGTGCTTCTGTTATGTCACCATGCCTTTCGGCCTCAAGAATGCCGGAGCCACATTCATGAGGATGATTCAGAAGTGTTTGCTCACTCAAATCAGTCGGAATGTGGAAGCATACATGGATGACATTGTGGTCAAGTCACGGAAAGGTTCCGAGCTGCTGACTGACCTCGCCGAAACATTTGCCAACCTCAGGAGGTATGATATCAAGCTTAATCCATCAAAGTGCACATTCGGAGTTCCTGGCGGAAAGTAACTCGGTTTTCTTGTTTCTGAACGAGGAATCGACGCCAACCCAGAAAAAGTTGGGACTATACTCCGAATGAAACGCCCCGTGCGTGTGCACGATGTCCAGAAACTTACTGGATGCTTGGCCGCGTTAAGTCGATTCATCTCTCGCCTCGGTGAAAAGGCATTGCCTCTTTACCGATTGATGAAGAAGTCAGACAAGTTCGAGTGGACTCCAGAAGCTGATGCAGCGTTTGCAGAGTTAAAACCCCTGCTTTCCACCCAGCCGGTGCTTGCTGCCCCAATCAGCAAAGAGCCTTTGCTGCTTTACATTGCAGCCACAGGACAAGTTGTCAGTACTATACTTACGGTCGAGCGGGAAGAGGAAGGGAAAGCCTTCAAAGTTCAGCGCCCAGTGTATTACATTTCTGAAGTCCTTACCCCATCCAAGCAATGATACCCTCATTATCAGAAGCTTGTATATGGGATTTATATGACCACGAAGAAAGTTGCTCACTACTTCTCTGACCATATTATCACAGTCGTCACCGACGCCCCCTTATCAGAGATTCTGCACAACAGAGACGCAACCGGTCGAGTGGCAAAATGGGCGATTGAACTTCTTCCCCTAGATATCAGATTTGAGGCAAAGAAAGCTATCAAGTCCCAAGCAATATCAGATTTCCTCGCCGAGTGGACTGAACAGCAGTTACCAACCCAAGTTCACTCGGAGCACTGGACTATGTTCTTCGATGGCTCCAAAATGCTGAATGGTTCTGGTGCCGGAGTGGTCTTGGTTTCCCCCCGAGGAGATAAGCTCAGATATGTACTCCAGATTCACTTTGATTCCTCCAACAATGAAGCAGAATACGAAGCACTCTTGTACGGGTTGCGTATGGCCATTTCACTCGGCGTCCGTCGCCTCATGGTCTACGGCGACTCGGACTTAGTGGTCAACCAAGTGATGAAGGAGTGGGACGTCAGAAGCCCAGCCATGACTGGATACTGCAATGCAGTCAGAAAGCTGGAGAAGAAATTTGAGGGATTAGAGCTGCATCACGTTCCCCGACTGAAAAATCAAGCAGCCATGATTTGGCCAAGATAGGTTCCAAGAGGGAAGCCATTCCGAGTGGCGTGTTTTTGGAGCATGTTCACACGCCGTCGGTTCAAGAAGATCCTTTCAATGAGGAAGCCTCGCAGCCAAAAAGTGCCACAGATCCGACTGAAGTCGAGGTCCCAGCTGTGGTCGACTTGATCATGGAAGTTCTGGTCATCACTCCCGACTGGACAGTGCCCTATATCGCCTATATTCTGAGGAAAGAGCTCCCCGAGAATGAAGAAGAGGCTCGAGAGATCGTCCGCCGATCCAAAGCCTTCACCGTCATGAGGGGACAGTTATACAGAGAAAGTGCGACTGGAGTCAGCCAGAAATGCATAACACCAGAAGAAGGTCGAATGATTCTCAACGACATCCACTCGGGGACCTGTGGCCATCATGCGTCCTCTCGGACCATCGTGGCTAAAGCATACCGAGCGGGTTTTTACTGGCCCAGAGCAAATGAGATGGCGAAAGAGATAGTCGACAAGTGTGAAGGATGTCAATTCTACTCCAATATGTCACACAAACCCGCCTCAGCCTTGAAGACCATTCCACTCGTCTGGCCTTTTGCTGTATGGGGGTTGGATATGGTTGGACCACTGAGGACAGGCAGAAACGGCTACACCCATGCATTGGTAGCAGTCGACAAGTTCACTAAGTGGATTGAGGCTATACCCATCAAGAATCTGGATGCCGGCACCGCCGTCAGCTTCATCAGGGAGTTGGTATTCAGATATGGAGTTCCCCACAGTATCATCACAGACAATGGGTCAAACTTCGACTCCGAAGAATTCAGAGCCTTCTGCGCATCTCAAGGTACACGAGTCGACTATGCTTCAGTCGCCCACCCTCAGTCGAATGGGCAAGCAGAACGAGCAAATGGCTTAATTCTCAAAGGGTTGAAACCCCGACTGATGCGCGACCTCAAGCACGCAGCTGGCGCATGGGTCGACGAACTTCCGTCGGTGCTTTGGGGATTAAGGACCACGCCAAACCGGTCGACTGGGAGGACTCCGTTCTTCTTGGTCTACGGAGCTGAAGCAGTCTTGCCGAGTGACCTGCTTCACAACGCACCCCGAGTCGAACTCTACACCGAAGCTGAAGCAGAGCAAGCCCGACAGGACGCGGTCGACCTTCTAGAAGAAGAAAGAGAGATGGCCTTGATCCGATCGACCATTTACCAGCAGGACTTGCGTCGCTTCCATGCCAGAAATGTGAAGAGTCGAGCTTTCCAGGAGGGAGATTTAGTTCTCCGAGTGGATCAACAGAAACCACACAAGCTTGCTCCTACTTGGGAAGGTCCCTTCATCGTCACCAAGGTTCTCCATAATGGGGCATACCGCCTTTACAATGTCGAGCACCAGATTGACGAGCCCAGAGCATGGAACGCGGACTTACTCCGCCCTTTTTATACTTAAGTTTTTCACTCGGATGAGTTGTAATAAAAGTACTCCTGTAGTGTATTCATCAAAGACAAGAGTTTCATAATTTTCTTAGTAATTGTTATTGCTTTTGCTCTCATAAATCTGTCCCCCAGTGGGTGGCTTAGCTGCGAACCCGTTTCGCCTAAGCTTGTAAAAAATCCTACCGAGTGGTAAGCCAGCCTTCCACTCGGAGGCTTAGCTGCGAATCCGTTTCGCCTAAGTTAAAACAAAATCCTACCGAGTGGTGAGCCAGCCTCCCACTCGGAGGCTTAGCCGCAGTCCAAGTACTCGCCTAAGTAAACAAAATCCTACCGAGTGGTAAGCCAGCCTTCCACTCGGGGGCTTAGCTGCAGCCCAGTGCTCGCCTAAGTTTTCGAAAATCCTACCGAGTGATAAGCCAGCCTTCCACTCGGAGGCTTAGCTGCAGCCCAGGGCTCGCCTAAGTTTTGAAAATCCTACCGAGTGATAAGCCAGTCTTCCACTCGGAGGCTTAGCTGCAACCTTGTGTTCGCCTAAGAATAAAAGACATCGTACGCTTCGCAAGGAGGACGAGGCGCAGGTCGACCCCTGCTTCCTCCTTCCGAGCTACATCACAAACACAACGTGCGTCCCGCAAGGAGGACGAAGCGCAGGTCGACTGCTACCTTCTCCCCCAAAGCCGTGCCACGAAAATCCTACCGAGTGGAGAGCAAACCTCCCACTCGGGGGCTTAGCTGCAGCCCAGTGCTCGCCTAAGTTTCTAAAATCCTACCGAGTGGAGAGCAAACCTCCCACTCGGGGGCTTAGCTGCAGCCCAGTGCTCGCCTAAGTTTCTAAAATCCTACCGAGTGGAGAGCAAACCTCCCACTCGGGGGCTTAGCTGCAGCCCAGTGCTCGCCTAAGTTTCTAAAATCCTACCGAGTGGAGAGCAAACCTCCCACTCGGGGCTTAGCTGCAGCCCAGTGCTCGCCTAAGTTTCTAAAATCCTACCGAGTGGAGAGCAAACCTCCCACTCGGGGCTTAGCTGCAGCCCAGTGCTCGCCTAAGTTTCTAAAATCCTACCGAGTGGAGAGCAAACCTCCCACTCGGGGCTTAGCTGCAGCCCAGTGCTCGCCTAAGTTTCTAAAATCCTACCGAGTGGAGAGCAAACCTCCCACTCGGGGGCTTAGCTGCAGCCCAGTGCTCGCCTAAGTTTCTAAAATCCTACCGAGTGGAGAGCAAACCTCCCACTCGGGGACTTAGCTGTAGCCCAGTGCTCGCCTAAGTTTCTAAAATCCTACCGAGTGGAGAGCAAACCTCCCACTCGGGGCTTAGCTGCAGCCCAGTGCTCGCCTAAGTTTCTAAAATCCTTCCGAGTGAAGAACAAGTTTCTCACTCGGAGGCCTGGTCGCAACCAAGCACTCGCCCAGACATGACGAGCACAGGTCGACGGCAATTTGTGCTTCACTCCTACCTGCAAAAGAGCATTACAGATGCTAGTATATACTCCAACCCAAAGAAGATGGTTGTCCGGAAGAAGCAAACGTATTTCAACGGCAAATCAAGTTCGGATAACGTCCTACGGACCCAGAAGTGCTCAGGCATCAAGCCTATTAAAGTTTGGCGGTTACAAAAATCACTCGGCATTCCGAGGCAAATTCAAATCATCGAGCATAGAAGTTTTTTACCCCTCCTGCGGAGGGCTGGAAGGCGCAACGAACTCGTCCAGGTCGATCCCATCTGCGATCCGAGTGGCAGCCGCGATGAAGGTCTCCATGAAAGAACGGAAGTCATGCTTCCTAGTGTTGGCCACCTTGAGAGACACCAGCTTGTCTTCTCTCGCTTCCTTGCAGTGGACGCGGACCAAGGACAGAGCGACGTCAGCACCGCACCTGGCAGAAGACTTCTTCCATTCTTGCACTCGACTCGGAACTTCGTTCAGTCGAGTCATCAGCGACTCAAGGTCGTTCTGAAGCGTTTCTTCTGGCCAGAGCGATGTGTCGATGCGCGACGTTGCGGCCTTCAGTCTTGCAAGGTAATCGACCACTGCAGCAACGCGAGACTCGAGGCGGAGCATGTTCATAGCGGTTTCATCCTTCACCGGAGAATTGATGGGATCCAAGCCAGTCTCCACTCGACTAGTCTCCTCTTCAAAGTTTTGGCAGAATTCTGTGGACACGATTCAAGGATAAGCTAATGCCCTTACAGCAAGTCAGTAATTACCAATCGGAGATAAGGGTTACCTTCGAGCATGAGGAATAGCTTCTTGGCGAGTCCTCCCAGATAAACCTCCAAGTCATTCTTCTTTCCTGCCAGTTCGCCAGCTTTGTCACTCAGGACCATATTGGCATTCTTCAGTCGAGTGACTTCTTGGTTGGCCACGTCGAGAGCAGCTTTCAGATTAGTGTTTTCCTCTTCAAGTTTGTTGACAGAAGCCAACTTCTCTTCTGCAAGTTTTGTCTTGTCCGAAGCCGCTTTCTGCGCCTCGGCGAGGTCAAGGTCCTTCTTCTTCAGGGCATCCCTCAGTTTCTCTGCAAAAATCACAATAAGATCAGACTCGGAGACAGGCAAGAAGCAAGGACAGTCGTCAAGATTCTCACCAAACATACCTTTTGCCTCCTCCTTCGACTTCGTAAAGTTCTCTTGGACAAGCTTCTGGTCAAGTTCAAGCTGGATATGCTTGTTCTCCAATTCGGTATAACGAGAAACAAGGTCACAAGATTTCTGCGAAAGTTCAGTCGACAGACATCAACGACAGATCACTTCCGAGTGACTAAAAGAAAAATCATAGTATTTCTAAGACTACAGCTGAATCTAAACATTCAACTGTAGTCTCGGGGACTACACCCAGTGGGTGCACTCAGCGTGCCCCCACTAGTTCTATCAGCTAGACTCAGAGTCGATCAGTCGACCGGAAGCAGTTAACTGTCAGCAGTAAAAAAATCAGACCATAGCCGATTGCCAGCAATCGACCACGGTCTCGGGGACTACACCCAGTGGGTGCACTCAGCGTGCCCCCACCAGTTTTATTGTTCCACTCGACCATGCTCGAGTGAAACAAGTAAAGTGAGAAATCTCAAGACACAAAGACTACAGTCGACTGCCAGCAGTCCACCGTAGAATTGACACACCCAGTGGGTGCATGACAAACATCAAGATTTCCAGTCGATGTTTAACTAACCTGGACATTGCTCTGGAGAGCTGAACTCGCGTCATAAGCTGCTTGGCTGGCGGTTCGGATCGCCTTCACCTGCTCCATCATAATCCCGGCCTGGCGTATGGCTTCCTTGGCAGCGCTTGCTTGGTCCTCCGGGACGTGGTAGGTGGAGAAGAGAGAAGGCGGGTCAGCACTCGACGACGAAGGGCGGGCAACCGTCAACGGCTCCGCAAAGGACACGGTAGCCCGAGCAACGTTGCTCCCCTCTGGAATCTGTGGTCCAGGTGCTGACACAACCTGAGCAGCCTTGCCAACAGTCGCCTTCCTGCTCCTCCTCTGCCTCAGTGGCGCTTCATCGTCATCGTCAGGGAGATTGATGACAATGCTAGGTGGAGCTGCAGAAGAAGTTCAAAGTCAAAAATAAAGATTCAATCGACCAAAAGCAAAACCGCGCAGATCATACCAGGATGAGAAGTAGCAGCATCTTCCATTTCTTGATCCTCATGCCTGGTTGAAGTCTCAGAAGTAGCAGCACTGCGATTTCAAATATCAGTCGGTCAGCGATTGAGTCGACCAAGAATGAAAAACATGAGTTATGCCGTTACCCAGAAACAGTCGGAATTTCCATCCTCATCTTCGGTAGGGCCTTCGCCGGTTTTGTCGGGGCCACTCGGGTTTGCTTCGACGCCTTCTCAGTCGGCGCCGGTGAAGTTGTCCGAGGGCGTTTCGTCGACTGCCCAGCAGGCACGACTCCCTTGCCACGATCAGCCGCAGGGTCGTGGGCGAGCTTGGACCTACTTTCGGAACGAGGAGGCGCAACTTCCTCCTCCTCTTCCTCCTCCTCTTCCTCCTCTTCAGAGCCTGCATCTTCATCACCCTCATCGGCGTCCGACTCCCACTCCTCTTGGCTTTCGCCTCCGCTTCCTTCCTCCTCTTCGGCCTGTCCTTGCGCCCCGTTGGGCATCGAGTACAACTCGGTGGTTTCCTGAAAAACAACAAGCAAGACAAAAGTCAATCGTCTGATCTACGATGAAACAGAACGGACGGAACAATCGGAGAAAAATGGTCGTACCTTGTCCGCCTCATAGGATTGGTCGAGTGGCGGGATCCTCCTGGCTCCACGAGGGTTGTCCTTGTTCCCCGTGATGGCAGTCATCCACCTCTCCAGTGTGGCATCATCGACCTCCTCTGGGTGGACCCGACTGGTGTCTTCAGTACCAGAATACAACCACATCGGGTGGCCCCAGTACTGGAGCGGTTGGATGCGCCGCCGAAGGAAAACCTCCAGAAGGTCCATGCCAGTCACACCGTCACGAATCAACTGGACTACACGCTCCATCAACATTTTTACCTGAGCCTTCTCCTCCGGAACTACTTTCAGAGAGGATGGCTTGTTCACTCGACTCATAGAGAAGGGAGGGAGCCCAGTCGACTGCCCTGGCGTCGACTGGTCTTGGCAGTAGAACCAGGTCGACTGCCACCCTCTGACTGACTCGGGAAGGGTCATAGCTGGGAAAGCGCTCTTACTCCTCATCTGGACCCCGAGACCCCCACACATCTGGATTACCTGAGTTCTCTCGTCATTGGGGCTGGCCTTTTTCACCGTCTGAGAACGACAAGTGAATATGTGTTTGAAGAGGCCCCAGTGCGGCCGACAACCCAAGAAGTTCTCACACAAAGATACAAAGGCGGAGAGATAGGCAATGGAATTGGGGGTAAAGTGGTGAAGCTGAGCTCCAAAGAAATTCAGAAACCCTCGAAAGAAAAGATGCGGTGGCAGAGAGAACCCTCGATCTACATGAGTCGCCAAGAGGACACACTCACCCTCCTGAGGCTGTGGCTGCCACTCCATCCCCGGGAGCCTCGCCGCCCCGTGCGCAATCAGGCCTTCGTCGGCCAGGTCGTCGAGATCCTTTTGGGTGATGGTCGAGCGGATCCAATCACCCTGGATCCAACCTTGCGGCAAATGGGACCGCGACGAGGATCCCCCTCGACTGGTCGCTCTCCCCTTCACTTTCGCCGCCGCCGTCGCCTTCTTCGCCCGCTCCAAAGCCGCCGTCTTCTCTTTCACCATTGTCGCCGACGAGGCCGAACGGAGCAGCGGCGTCGGGCAGTTGGTGGGCGCAGCGGATGAATCTGGAGGCGAGGGAGGAGAAAATGAGGAGGCACTGTTCAAAAAACCTCCGCCGGTTTCCTTATATGGAGTCACTTCCGAGTGGCCGACAGGTAGGCCCAGGCGATCCTGTCAAATCCCGAAACAGTCGCGCAAGCGATACGTGGCGAAAAAGGCGGCGCGAGAATCGAGGCGTCCCTGCCTTATCCCATCCGAGTACCGCGGTCTTCTCCGCTTCGCGCGCTTCCCAAAATTCGGATCCCACTAAATCCGCTAACCACAGGGCAACTTGTCAGACGGAAGATCTCCTGCGATCCGTCGCTCGGAAATCCCCAAGTTCATAAAGTTCACTCGACAGTTATAAAGAATGGATCAAGGCGACTGAACGAAAGTTGACACCCTCACTTGAAAGTCATTGATCCAGAGCAAAACACCTTTACAGCACCAGAAAGCAGGTCGGAAAGATTGCCAACTCCTTCCTCACTCAAACCTCGATCCGTTCGGGGGCTAATGATGAAATCATGTACCTAGGGTAGGGTCATGAACCTGTCTAAGGTACCCTCCCCAAGGACATATTTTAGAAGAAGCCGTCTTCCAGTCGACCAAGAGGAACTCCACTCGACGGACTAGAAGACACTCGACGAACCTGAAGACACTCGACCATGAAGACTCACTCGACCACCAGGAGTTCAAGATCTACTCTGTATCCAAACGGTCTGTAATTAAGTAGTCTTAATGGTCATGATGACACTTTATGTAGGGTGTTACCAGTAACGCCAGACCTTAATGTACTTTAACCCACTGCTACGTGGGCTGGCTGGGGTCTTGGCATCCTCTATATAAGCCACCCCCCTCCACTGGCAGAAGGGTTTGCACCCCTGTAACTGTCACACACATAATCCAGTCGACCGCCTCCGGGCTCCGAGACGTAGGGCTGTTACTTCCTCCGAGAAGGGCCTGAACTCGTAAAACACTTGTGTGTACAACTTCTCCATAGCTAGGATCTTGTCTCTCCATACCTACCCCCCATTCTACTGTCAGACTTAGAACCACGACACAACACCTTTGGACTTGTTGTTTGACTCGGATTCTGCTGCAGCGTCTGATTGTTTCGTCGATATCTCAACGCTTCGGACGAATTTGAAGGTGAATCTAATTGGGATGGAAAGAGCACAAAATCTAGAATCCAACAAAAAATGAATCACCCAATCCGTATGAAAAAGTTGTTGGCATTTTGAGTCAGGTATGTTTGTGCAGTCCGAATTTGATTCTAGAACGTGAGAGACTTGGACTCTATCTTCTCTTGGCCCAAAAGTGACGTGAGAGAACTTTTTGAACAACAGTTAAACATCTCTTTCTCCCTTATCTTCATATGTGAATTGTACAAATATCCCATACACCTGCAATTAGACAAAACACAAAAGTGTGTGAAGTATTTTTGTTCTGGATAACATAAATAGATTATTGAATAGTTTGCACTAGAAATCACCTGACAAATATGCATGTATGCAATATTTTTGGTCGTATCCAAGGTAGTCATGTCCTCATCACTATTTTTGCTATGGCGGGATTTAGAGCGGCGTCGCTGATGTCGGTGCTTTGTTTGCTTTTTAAGAGGATTATCCTCCGTTGCATCCTTCTGATGCTCGCCATTGCTTTCTTTCGGTGTGTCCACCATATATATGCCATATGATGAGGTAGTTGTCCAGTGCCCTGTGGGCGGTGGTTCCATTTCTTCTCCATAATCGTCGTCCATACAGTTGATGTTTTCGGAGTTGAAATCAAGCGTGCTGGTTAAGTCGTCGACAATGTCTATTAAGTGGGTGGTGGGTGGGTAACGAATTCCTTCGTCGTCCGCTTCCCACTCAAGCTGGACATAGTTCGGCCAGGAGTCTCCTGACAGGGAGAGAGATTTAACGAGTTTAGCACGTCACCCAAGGGCGAGTGCTGTAAGATATCCACGGAGCTAAACTCCATGATTGGTGCCCAGTTAGGTATGATGGGCACGGATGCACGTGGTTCGGAGCCTATGGCCGGGGACGAGTCCGAGGGTCCAATAACACAGACCTCCTTGGAAGTGAGATCTGTGTTCGGATCTATCGCGGCTGGGTGTGCGGCCTCCGTGGAGGGGTCCATCCACCCGTCCTCGGATGGCATGATCTGCTCTGGATTTAAAGCGGGGGCAGCTGCAGGTGTGATCTCTCAATCACCGTCCGATGGCAGATCTAAGTCATGCTCATTGTGACTGTAGGACGCACCTGTCATGGGCTCGAATTCGTCGAAGATCAAGTCTTCGCGGATGTCGGCAGTGTAATTCATGCTTCCAAACCTGACCTGATGGCCAGGGGCATAGCTATCGATCTGCTCCAGCTGGCCAAGCGAATTGGCTCGCAGTGCGAAGCCGCCGAATACGAAAATCTGTCCGGGGAGCAAAACCTCACCCTGGACCTCGTTGTTGTGGTTGATTGAAGGAGCCATCAAGCCTTACTGTGATGACATAGTGGAACTCTCAATGAAAGCATCAATGTCGGTGTCAAAACCGGCGGATCTCGGGTAGGGGGTCCCGAACTTTGCGTCTAAGGCTAATGGTAACAGGAGGTGGGGGATACAATGTTTACCCAGGTTCGGGTCCTCTCTATGGAGGTAATACCCTACTTCCTGCTTGATTGATCTTGATGATATGAGTATTATAAGAGTTGATCTTCCACGAGATCGTAGAGGCTAAACCCTAGAAGCTAGCCTATGATTATGATTGTTGTTGTCCTACGGACTAAACCCTCCGGTTTATATAGACACCGGTGGGGGCTAGGGTTACACAGAGTCGGTTACAGAGAACGGAATCTACATATCTGAATTGCCAGGATTGCCTTCCACGCAAAGGAGAGTCCCACCCGGACATTGGAAGAAGTCTTCAATCTTGTGTCTTCATAGTCCAACAGTCCGGCATAAGCATATAGTACGGCTGTCCGAGGAGCCCTTAATCCAGGACTCCTTCAGCCACCTCTTGACCAAGTCAAATGGGCCAGCCTTTTCACAGGAATGGGCCTCTATTGGGACGTGCCACGTGTCGACGTATCATAGGCGCCTTTGGTCCAATGAGTGGATGACATCTGTCCCAACGGTGAGCCCACACGTGTTTCCTCCAGCTAATGATGATTTTACACATGGAAAATCCTCATTGGTCAGGGCTGTTAACGGGTTATCGGATCCAAAACCAGACCCGATAGCTTAACGGCAAGCTGTTACGGTGGATGCCATGTGTTGGTCACCCTTGACGAAAGCACTTCTATGACGCGCGTTTTATCGTCATGGAAGTGGATACTTCTGTGATGATAATTTTGGTAATGTCATGGAACACTTCTATGACAGCACAGGTATGACTATCTTGATTCTATCATAAAATCGTCATGGATGTACATGCATGACAGAAAACGTGACCTACTGTGACAAACACGTATCATCACGGAAGTGTATTTTTTTTGTAGTGGAAGCACCAGGAATTAAGTCAATCTGATGCTCAATCCCTCGAATAGGTGGTAATCCCGGTGGCACGTCTTGTGGAAATACATAAGCGAACTCCTGCAAAATGTTAGTGACAATAGGAGGCAAAGAGGAAGGCACGTCCTCGAATGAAAATAATGCTTCTTTGCACACAAAAGCATAGCAAACAGATTTGCTGAAATCTAGCTCATCAATATCAGATTTGGTGGCAAGTAAACATGCACTTTTCAATTTAATTTCAGAAGCAACACTAGACGGTTTATTATTAGGCTTCATTTGTTGCTCAAATTCTTTTGCCACAATCTTATTTTCACTCTTAGTTTTCTCCTGTTTTCCTTTATTAGCTCTACTAATATCATCTTTCAAAATGGAATCAAGAGTCATAGGAAGCAGAGTAATATGTTTATCCTTATGAACAAGAGTATATTGATTATTTCTACCATGGTGTATAGATTTTTTATCAAATTGCCATGGTCTACCAAGTAATAAGGAACAAGCTTGCATGGGGACCACATCACGATCAACACAATCAGCATATGTAGGGATACTAAAATGCACACAAATAGTACGTGTTACATTAACCTTGCCGTTGTTGTTGAACCATTGGATGTACTCCCTCCGTCCCAAAATTCTTGTCTTAGATTTGTCTAGATACAGATGTATCTAATACTGTGACTTGATACATCCGTATTTGGAAAAATGTAAGACAAGAATTTTGGGACGAGGGGAGTAGTAAGGATGTGGATGTGGTCTTGTGATGAGAGATAGCTTCTCCACCATCTCCATGCTAGCAAAGTTGTTGCAACTCCCTCCATCTATGATGACGCGAACAGAACATTCCATCGCAACTCCCTTTGTATGGAACAAATTATGCCTCTGATTTTGCTCAGCTTGTGTCACCTGCACTCAAAACACGTTGAGCAACTAAATTTTCATACTTGTCAGCGTCTTCAGCAGCCATGTATTGCGTATCATGTTTAGAATCATCTCCATCGTGATCTTCACTTGTAATAACATCCAAAGTCTCCTCATCATAGTCACTAGCGGAATCATACCCACCATCCTCAGTAGCAATCATCACACACTGAGATTTGCATTTTCTCACATAATGACCTCTTCCCTTCCAACGACGACAAATGATATCACTTGTGTGCCCTATTGATGCCATGGAAGAAGAAGAGCTCTGTGCAGGCCCAGCAGGTGTGCTATTGGCAGATAGTGGTTGTTGTGTCTGCTTTCTTGTATCACGGCTGGAGGTAGCAGCTGATGGAGGTGTTGGCGCAGTGGAAGTAGACGATGCACACGGTGTCCATGATGAAGATCGACCTGCAGAAAAGTTAGTTCGTGCCAATGCATGTCGATCCTGCACTTCACGTTTAGCTTTACAAGCAAGATGGAATAAACGAGTGATATTATGATATTCCTTATACTCTAAAATGGTCCAAATCTCTTTATTTAATTCACGCATAAAGCGTGCAAGCATAGCTTCGTTATCCTCAAGAATACCACATCTAATCATACCAGTTTGCAATTCCTGATAATATTCCTCTACAAAAAAATTCCTTGTCTTAAACGCTGCAATTCTTTAAGCAATTCACGTTGATAATATGGGGGAAGCCAACGAGTACGCATAGCAGTTTTCAAAGCAGCCCAAGTAGCTGGAATAGGATATAATCTACAATGTTCAGACCACCAAACAGAAGCAAAGCTAGTGAATTCACAAACAGCAGCAGCAACACGTCTATCCTCAGGATATTGTAAGCATGTGAAACGTTGTTTAGTTTCTAACTCCCAAGTAAGATAGACATCACAAATTTATCGACCCTCAAATGGTGGAATTCAGTTTAGGAACATGGTCATAATCTCATACTTGAGCTGGTAGTTTAGCCCTACCATTGTGATTATTTGAATGTGGACAACCTGGTGCTGGTGGTTGCATGTAGTTCTAATTTTGATCAACCTTATCCTCGTAATCGCCCGCATAATCTTCATCCTTCTCGACACCAGCAGCAGTAGCAGGAGCCAAAGAAGCATCAATAGTAGGTACAGTAGCACCAGAAGTTTGGCCATCCTCAATAGGACCACGCTTCGATCGTCCTGACTGATTCGGAAGGGGGCATTGTTGTCGTCGTTGCAGAGGTGCGACAGGTGCACCTGTGGTGGTTGTGGAAGACGCGTGAGCAATTCATTAGACTTGTTATCCAGCTTTGTCTTGAACGACTTCTCCATGCCATATATCTTCTCCAGGGCCTCTTCAAATCTTCTTAGCACATCTCCCACCTGGCCACTCATCATTTGCTAAAATTTATCATGCAACTCCTTGTTCGTCATTTTCTCCCAATCAATCTCGTCGGCTTGTGGTCCTGCCATGGTTAGCAGCAATAGAAATACACAAGAATATAATCCTACAAACTACTAGGAAGTGGCGGGCTATCACAAATCCGTCAAGCAAATCTCAAATTCTTACTAGTTCTTACCTAGCAGCAGGTGGTGATCAGCAACTGTTGTATTCAAAACTCTCAAAGCTTGGACAGAGCGATTGCCAGGTGGTGTCAAACGCATGACGTAGATGTGTGTGGAGCTAGGAAGGATTATAATATGGTAGCAAAAATGTCAGCAATGATCAATTCAGATATGCAAAGTTGAATACACGCTCAACGACGGTACTGTGTTGGTCCTTGGCTAGACCGTGCTAGAGATGCGAGCCTAGAACACTAACAAAATCACGGCGCGGCACGACAACAAGGGAAAAGCACACTCTGAAAATAAAAGAAACCTTCGCTCTTTTTTGCGCCCTTTTTTGCGCTCCTCTTTTTAATTTTTTGCAAAAAGTCACTATAATGGCAAGTGTCTCAAAACTTTTCCCAAGTCAAAGTAACAGGATAGGCATGAAATTTTTTGACTATTTTTTTGGAAATCAGGGCAGCGATGACGAAAAAGTGTGACAAAAATTCACTATGATGGCGAGTGTCTCAAAACGCTCCTTGGGACCTAAAAACATGATTGGAAAAAAATATTTTCGGTCGCCGAAATTTTGGCCTAAAAACTGCCCGGGGTCTCCAGACTCTTTTTTTCTCCAAAACCTACTCAGGCAAGGAAACACGAATCAGAAAATAGACGGATCTCGAAAACAACCCTACTATGAAAAGAACTCGGAATGATGGTGGATATATGGTGGTGGTATATGGTTGCGGTGGTGGATATATGGCGGCGGTGGTGGTATATGGATACGGATCGGTGGTGGTATATGGATATGGATCGGTGGTGGCATATGGATTCAGGGCGTTGGCGTATAAGCGGTGGTGGTAGATGGCAGGGGCGATGATGATGGTGCAGCAGTGGCGTGACAACATATGACCAGAACTCGAAACTCTAAAAGACTAGACGCTAAGACCAGCAACTTGACACGATGATGCAACCGCAAATTCAACAAATAAAAATACTAAAAAACTATGCAAAGGCTCAGACTGGTTCGGATATGATGAACTAACCCTAATTTTTTTGGCTTTTTCGTGGACTGTAGGTATGAAGAACATACTCGATCTAAACTACGAAAGACTGTAAAATCACACCGAGCAACCTGGAAATCTGATACCACTTGATAGAGGCAAAGATGTCCCATCTTTTGATGAGATGGTGGCTATCATTTTGGGTGGAGTAGACTTCGATGATCCGACTACGAAATTGCGAGGACATCGCGCCTTAGCAATCGCTAAACCAACTACGAGAGGTTATTGACCGCACCGGAGCACGATCGACCTGACCACGAGGGTCTATTTCCTGCAAGCAAATGAAGAACAAGCAAGAAACTGAGATTGCAATCTGGATATTACGAATATAAGAGGAAAGCTTTATTGATGAACGTGGGGTTTTATGACGTCTTTGTCTGGTTGTTGAACACAAACGAAGTACGTGAAGTTGCAGCTATGGCGAACTTTAATCTAAACAAAACCCAGAGTCTAAACGATACCCTAAGGGCTGTATATATGGAGGAAGAGGGGGAAATTTCGTGGCCCATGGGGAAGGGGTCAGAAACCAACCATATCTCTTGTTTCCCCACACATACGGACTCTAAAAACAGCCTATACTCTAATTTCGAAATTACAATGGTCTGGCCCAATAATAAGGCGACGCAACACCTATAATCATTGTTCAAGATATCTTCCGATTCACCGATTAATCTTCCGATTTATCGCTAATCGGGGGGTGACCGATAAGATTATGCCTTATCTTTGCCATTTATATTTTGGATCGATTTATCGTTTTGACAAGCAATTTAACGGGAATCTACTAATAAATTAGACCTATTCATAGCACGATGTGTGCAAAAACTATGTTTATTTATGTTTTGTGGACCTTGATACGAAATATGTACTATTTTTCTATTTTATTTGCCATTATACAAGGATTCAAAGGCTCGAAATCAAGTTAACACTTCTGTCAAATATTGTTTTGGTGTTGAATATAGCGTATTTTAGTGTTGGGAACCTGATATTTGCAAAAAAAATATTCGATTAATAGTCGATCGATAAAATCGATTAATCGGTCGATTTCCGATTTATCTCTAATCCCTAGCTGACCGAAACGATAACGATAAGCGATATCCTCAACATTGCCTATAATAGCCTCGGGACGAAATTTAGGAAGTGGCATCTTGTATATTTCATCCAAGCCATCATATTATGGTGGCTTCAAAGTCCTGAAATCATCACTTGAAACTCCAGTCTTGTTTCCCTTGCGCATGCCATCATCTCCATGCTTGATCTTGCTCAAGTGATCATCCCTCTTGTCAATGCTAGGCCCTTTATTGGTAAGCAAAACAAACGTATCCAATTTAGGCAGCATCATATTCTCATGAACATTAGAATCATTACCAAGAAACGAAAGTACGTGATAATTTAATTGGCGTGCGTGAGCTCTAGTAATTGGTCTAGTATATGTAGCAGTAGGGGTTGTGGGTGTAACAATGGTATTGATGTCCTCATCAGAGGGGTTGTGACTTAACACGGAAGATAAACTCTCATCACCCTATTCTCCTCGACAATCGATTCGTCAAGCGATGCTGATCACTCGTGGTAGATACTTGAAGGCGATCTCCGAACCTTTACAGACTTCTTCTTCGAGAACCACAATCACTCCTGGTCTCTGAAGAAATTGACACCAAACCATCTAGAGAGTTTGCAGCTCTCAGGAGTAATAGGCGGAGCGTACTAAACTTAGATTCCAATGATGCCAAACCACTATCTAATTATTCGGCTCTAGGTTTTTTTCCTCTTGGTGAATTTTAAACTCAAATCGCTCAGAGAAGGGGTCGCTCAAAAATCTTCCCAGGAATCAAACGGAGCAGCTACCGGAAAAAGCCGGTGCGGGGTGGATATTTATAGCTGCAACCTTCCCAGATGGGAAATTACCATTTTGTACACGAGGTCTAGCCAATGGCCAACCGACACGTTCACAACGGTTGGATTTTGGAGAAACGGTAACATTACTTGAGGAACAAGTAATGCTAACTCCTCGGTCTGAGACAAATCTCTCGCAGCGAAGAAGATCACAGTCTCTTGCTGGCAAGTATTTACTCAAAGCACAAAGAGATTTCTCTCATAGCTTTCATAGGATTTGGGTTTAGCATCAGAGAATCAAAGCTTCGAAGCTACACCCCTCTAATAGTACGGTGGTCCTATGACTCAATGCAAGAATAAGAAGAACAAAATAAATGATATGTCTTCATCTTGTCTTCATTCTTCATCGGGCGCAATTTTTAGGGGTCAATCTTGTTAGCTTTATCTTCAGTGATAACCTTCACTGCCGTGCAAGAAGATTATCTTCGTCGTTTGCTTCAAACTCCTCGATACTTCAGGGACCTGTTACTCTGTGTGCACTAGCAAACACATAAGTCCCATAGTGTTTATGTCAACAAACTCCAAAACATAAGGGGCCTATCATTGCACCAATAGTTGTGCCCACCTCGGGCACCTTCCCGACTCCATTTTCCCCTCGTTTTGCTTGTTTCCCCAGATAAAAAATCTTTATATACCCCCTGAATGTATTAACCACTACATCGCAGAGAAATCTTCTGTTCTTCTTTCACGCTGTTTTTCTGAAAGATCTAGATCGCCATGGCCGCACCGAGCTCCTCCAAGGACAAGTTCTTTGAGAACATCATCAATCCGTATTTACGGGAGGTGATGCAGCACCTAATACGTTTCCAATGTATCTATAATTTATGAAGTATTCATGCCATGTTTACAACAATTTTATATGGTTTTGGTATGATTTGATTAGAACTAACCCGGACTGACGCTGTTTTCAGCAAAACTTTCGTGGTGTCGTTTTTTGTGCAGAAATAAAAGTTCTCGGAATGGGCTGAAAATTTACGGTCATTTTTTATGGACCAAAAGAGACCCCCCCCCCCCAAAGCACCGGAGCCGGGCTAGGAAGTGACCAAGGTGGCCACAAGCCGCCAGGGCGCGTCCTAGGGGGTCGGGCATGCCCCTATGGCTTGTGGGACCCTCGGGCACCCCCTTGACGTGAGACCAACGCTAAAATTTCTTATAAATCCCTAAACCTCTGAAAATAAAGCTAGATTAGAAGTTCCACCACTACAAGCCTCTGTAGCCACGAAAAATCAATCTAGGCCCTCTCCGGCACCCTGCCGAAGAGGGCCATCATCACCGGAGGCCATGGAGGAGGAAGCCGGAGGGGGCCATCATCACCATGGAGGCCAAGGACCAGAGGGAGAACCTCTCCCAATCTACGGGGGAGTCCATGGAGGATGAAGCACAAGGGCGAGACTCTCTCCCCCTCTCTCTTGGTGGCGTCGGAGTGCCGCCGGGGGAACCTTCGCCACGGTGATCGTCTTCATCAACATCACCTTCTTCATCATCGTCCTCATATCTTTTAAGCGGCCCACTCTCCCACACCCCATTGTAATCCCCTACTTGAACATGGTGCTTTATGCCACATATTATGATCCAATGATGTGTTGCCATCCTATGATGTTTTGAGTAGATTTCTTTTGTCTTTTGGGTTGATTGATGATCTAGATTGGTTTGAGGTGTATGTTTTATTGCGGTGTTTTCCTATGGCGCTAGGCCTGGGAGTTCGGTATAAACGGAAAATTCGGTTTCTACCGTTCGTTTCTTTTGCAAATTCGGTTAGCAATGCTGAAAAACGAAATATACATCCTAAAACAGCTAACCAAAAATTCGGTTAACCGAGTTTTCAGTTTGGTATTCGGTTTCTACCATATCTACCGTATTTACCAAACATGCCAAAAGCATTAGAGTATCGTGGTCATCCTCGTGCACGTTTATATAGCCTATGTATCCAACTCCTTGTGCATGGTTAACCGAGGTGGGACTAAATCAACAAACGGTAGCACTTCGTGGTTCTATAGGCACGTACATGCAAACAGACTACATCCATTCAGTGACCCCGTCACACTAGAAAAATAAGCCCATAATAGCTTTTAGGCTTGGGCCTTGCATGCAGTTCATCGTCTTGGCCCATTGGCAAAAAATTTATCATGAACGCACGCGGGAGAAGCCACTTTGGTTGTACGTTCGCACGTCCTCAACATGTTCGGTTATTTGTTCAGCTAACCGAGCTAAAATCGAATTGACCAAACTAAGTTTTGTTAGTACACATAAAAACCTAATTATGTTGTATCAGTAATACAAACCAAAAATTCGGTTTTTTCGGTTTCGATATTGGTTCAGTCTTTAGTTTGTCGGTTTTTATGCCCACCCCTACATGGTGCCTTCCGTGCAGCGCACACGTGAAGGATTCCCATTGTAGGGTGTTGCAATACGTTCATGATTCGCTTATAGTGGGTTGTTAGAGTGACAGAAGCTTAAACCCGAGTAAGGGGGTTGTTGCGTATGGGATAAAGGGGACTTGGTACTTTAATGCTATGGTTGGGTTTTACCTTAATGATCTTTAGTAGTTGCGAATGCTTGCTAGAGTTCCAATCATAAGTGCATATGATACAAGTAGAGAAAGTATGTTAGCTTATGCCTCTCCCTCATATAAAAATGCAATAATGATTACCGATCTTGTTAACAATTGCCTAGGACAATTCCGCACACCGACCCATCATTATTCCACACTCGCTATTTATGATATATAGTAATATATTCTAACTTTATGTTAACATCACCTATTTTTATATTTCCAATATCATGCAAATCTATTCTCTTCATACCCACAATGTAGTTTCATTTCTCGTTTCTAGATGGAAGCAAACGTTCGGTGTACGTAGAGTCGTATCAGTGGCACATAGGACTTGAGAGAATATTGCTATTACCTTTAGCTCCTTGTGGGTTCTACACTCCATACTTATCACTTCAACCTTTGGAAATTGCTACGATGATTCCTTGCACTTGGGGATTATCAAGCTCTTTTCTGGCACCATTGCTAGGGAGCAATAACATGGGGTTGATATTCTCATGTGTGCTTGTTTGCTTTCTTCACTAAGTAGATTTTGCTTTCCGTTTTGTTTTTGTTTTGTTTAGTTATGCGTGAAACAAACAAAAAAAATAGAAGAATGCAAATACAAAAAAAAATTACTTGCCTCTTATGCTTAAAACCTTTTTCAAAAAGAGAAATGATTGGAAGGTTATGCATTGGAGAAGTGAGGGTCGACCTTGAACATTTGTGTTCATGCTCATGGAAACAATGTAGATTTTTTCATGGAAGTTTCTCAAAAATAATTATGCCCTTGTATATATCCATTGTATTATAAAAATAATGTGCTAAGGTTTGCCTTTAGGATGATTAGATTGCTTGTTTACTATGTGCGGTGCAAAAATAGAAACTTTTTCTTTTAGTAATAGAATTTTTTAAATTCAGTGGAATGTGATAAAATTCTGAAATTTTGTACAGATTCTGTTTTCTATGTGTTATCCGTTTATTTTGATGAATCTATGGGTTGTATCAGGGGTGTGAACCATGGTAAAGTTGGAATATAGTAGATATAATGCTAAAATGAAATTGGAATCAGTTACAATAGTACCTAAAGGTAGTGATTTGCTTTATTATACTAACGGATCTCACAAAGGTTTTGTTAAGTTTTGTGTGGATGAAGTGTTCGAAGATCGAGGAGTTATAGATATGAGAAGAATAAGGAGAGGCAAGAGTTCAAGCTTGGGGATTCCCAAGACACCCCAAGTAAATATTTTAAGGATACTCAAGCATCTAAGCTTGGGGATGCCCCGGTTGGCATCCCATCGTTCTTCTTCAACAATTATCGGTATACATCGGTTTTTGTTTTGTTCACATGATATGCGTCCTTTGTGTATTTTTCTTTTCTTTTCCTTTATGCATCATGATAGTATGAGATAGTCCTTCATTGATTTGTAGAATGCTTCATGTGCTTCACTTAAATCTTTTGAGTATGGCTTTATAGAATGCTCTTTTGTGCTTCACTTAAATCTTTTGAGTATGGCTTTATAGAATGCTTCTTGTGCTTCACTTATATATTTTGAGCTTCGATATTGGTCAATCTATATTAATTGTAGAATTCTCTATGAAATTCACATATATCTTTTAGAGTATGAATAAAATTATCATCGAAATTGGGCTTGGAAGAGTATCATTAAAATATCACTGCTTAGCTAAAAAGCTTTAAAGAAAGTTCTTGTGTAGAGACAACCTAAGATTTATCCTTACTGTTTTTGCATGTTCATATGATTAAGCTACCGAAGTAATCATGTTTTATAGTTTTTGTTTCAATAAAGTGCCAAGTAAAGCCTTTGGGATAGTGTGGATGATAGTTAACTTGATTCTATGCAAAAACAGAAACTTTTGCTTCTTGTAATAGAATTGTTTAAATTCACCAGAATGCGATAAAATTCTGAATTTTTTACACATAATTTCTATACAAATGTCCTACGTTGTCCTAAATTTTCAGAATTTTTGAGTTTATAGAAATATGGTTAATGTTCAGATCATTACAGACTGTTCTGTTTTTGACAGATTCTGCCCTCAATGCATAGTTTGCTTATTTTATAGTTTCTATGGCTTATATTGCTTAACATAAGTTGTGTAAATGATAGAGTACAGTAGGCATTATGTGGAAAGAATTATGAATCTTGTCTTGACAGTACCCAAGTGAATGATTTGTTTTATTATACTAACAAAGCTCACGAGTTTTCCGTTGAGTTTTGTGTGATTGAAGCTTTCAAGTTTTGAGTGAGATGTCGATATGAGAAGAATGAAGAGTGGCAAGAACCTAAGATTGGGGATGCCCAAGGCATCCCGAGTTAATATTCAAGGAAGACTCAAGCGCCTAAGCTTGGGGATGCCCCAGAAGGCATCCCCTCTTTCGTCTTCAAAACTATCGGTATACCTTACTTGGAGCTATTTTTTTTCATCACATGATATGTGCTTTGCTTGGAGTGTAATTTCATTATACTAGATGTTTGAAGAAAATCATGGGATCTGAAATCTTGAATGAGAGAGAGTCCTCACATGGCTATTTAACTATTTAACTACTCATTGATCTTCCCTTATATCTTTTGGAGTAGTTTTGACATTTACTCCCGTGCTTCACTTATATCCTATGAGTAAATGGTTGAATGAATTGAATATCATAAATCTGAAATTTTATATGTTTCATATGCTTATCCCATGGGAAGTAATGACTTCAAATATATGAAGTATATGTGGTAAAATTTAAAGTTAGCAAACTCAACATTGGTCACTTGAACAATTACTCAAAGAATATTTAAGGAAGAGAGATTTCACATGTAAATATACTATCTTGGACATCTTCTATGATTGTGAGCCCCATTAAATATTTTCAAACTTGAGTAAATTAGTTGAAGATGGACAAGGAAGACAACGTAATGAGTTATGTTTGGGTATATTTGTATAGAAGTTATATTGTCATGGATCCTCCAAAATGGGGTGCTTGCTTAGGATCTTTTGCTAGCCAAAATTTTGTACTAAGTAGAGATACTACTTGTGCATCCAAAAGCCCTTAAACTGAGTGTCCACCATATCTACGATGGATTGAATAAGATCCTTCAACTAAGGTGTCATCGGTGCAAAAAAGCAATAAAGAAACTTGACATTCCTTTGCATTAAGGGTTTGCACATCCAAAATGTAAAAGCGCATGACAACCTCTGCTTCCCTCCGCGAAGGGCCTATCTTTTACTTTCATGTATTTAATTTTATGCAAGAGTCAATAGTATTCCTTCTTAGTTCAACCTCAATTATTCTTTAGTTGGCAAGCATCATGTGGTGGGGAAATATCCAAGCATATATGGCCATTCAAATATATTTGATCATGAATTATTATTGTTGACAATTATCTATATGATAAATAAGTTGGGAGGCGAAACATTAAGCCCCTATCTTTCTCTGTGTTTGACCGATGCTATTTGTTCTAAATATATGTGTCACATCCCTAGCTGCTGGTAGTGCTCTAGGCTAGCTTCATGTGTGCATCATGTCTATATTTTCGAAACTTGAACTGAGGAATTTTGGAAGCCTCAAAAACTTAAATAAAAGGGGGGCAAAAACCCTAGAAATCTCATTCATTGCTCCAAAATGCTCTTCTTAAATGTTTGATAATTTTTGGTAAGGGTTCTGGTCCCAACCAAAATATTGAACATTTTTAAGGAATTATTTTTGGGACTTTGGATTTAATTCATTAGCTATTTGAATTTGAATTATATTCATATAATTAGAATATAATTTCAAATACCCCTGAAATATTTTATAAGCTTTTGGAAGAGTCCATCTAGCAATATAAAATATTCAGAGGAGCTTTGGCATTGTTTGAATTATTATTTTTAATTCAAAACAGTGGCAAAAGAATTAAATAAAAGAAAAACAGAATAGAAATAAAAGACAGAGAGAGAGAAGGAAGTTACCTGTCAGCCCACCCGGCCCAAACCTACCTGGCGGCCTAGCTGGCAGGCCCAGCCCACCACTTCCCCCCCCCCCTGTCGCCTTCCTCCTCGCGCCAGTAGGCGGAGGCGCGTGGCCGGAGCGCGCGGGCACACGCCCAGGCCACCTCCTGCCTCTCTGCCTGTCTCCCCGTCGCCCTGAGGATGCCACGCACCCCCCTGGACCGCTCTCACTCTCCCCCATTCCTTCTTCTCTCTTCTCTGGCTCTCTCACTCGCGTGACCGAGGACCGCCGTCGCCGCCGCTCGTCGCAGTCGTAGCCACCACCGTCGTTCCACCCCACCAGAGTGACCAAAGGCTCCGCCTCGACGCCCCCGACCTCTCCATGGAGCTACGCAACGCCGGGAGCCCTGCATCGCCGCCCACGTCGCCGTTCCCCTCCTCGGCCACCGGAGATCGTCGCCGTCGATTCGCTACACTCCGGCCGCCCCCGAGCCCACTAACCCTCCCTGCAGCTCCGCGGTGAGCCTTTGACCCGATTCCCCCTCTCCCCATGCCCTATCTCCCTCTCTAGCCGCCGTTCACAACGAGCCGAGAGCTCTTCGCCGACGGCCATGGCGCCGCCGCGGCCACAGTTGCTGCCGCCCGTGTTTGAGCACGTGTCTGCGCTCAGCGTGGTCCCAGGAGCCCAGAACAAGCATTCGTTCGTCCTCTCGTCAACCGTAGCCTCATTTCCGTCGAGGTCCGAACCTCGACCGCCGCCGCGAGCTCGATTCCGGCGAGCCCGTTCGACCTCAGCCCCTCCCGCTTGCCTAGATGGATGCGGCTGAGCGCCAGCTACGCGTAGATGATCGCTGCCGCTGTTTTGGTCGCCGGAGGACGTTTCCCGAGCCCCTCCGCCGCGTCTGGACTCGCCGGCGGTTAAACGCCGGCGACCGTTGACCCTTGACCGGCGTGGGTTGACCCCACTGCCCGGTTTGACCCTCCCCTCTCTCTCACTGACGTGTGGGCCCCAGGCCACTAACTAAACCAGGATTAGCAATAGTTTAACGCTAACTAAATTTAGTTAGTTAACTAACTACTGACACGTGGGTCCCACTGGTCAGGGTTGACCTGGACCGCGCCCGTTGACTGCTAACGTCACGGTGACGCACTGCTGACGTAGTAAATGTTTCTGGAATTTAAATAATTCTTAAATGATTTATTATTTTCAGAAAATGTCCTAAACTTCAATAAATAATAGAAAATTAACCGTAACTCCAAATTAAATAATTTATATATGAAAAATTATCAGTAAAATTCAAGGAATCCATCTGTACCATTTTCATGCATGTTAGAACAACTTATAGCTGCTGTTTAGCACAAATCAATTAAATGGCATTTGAATAATCACATATGGAGTTTGAATTTGAATCTTGTATTCAAACCAACT
Source organism: Triticum aestivum (assembly GCF_018294505.1). NCBI lineage: Eukaryota > Viridiplantae > Streptophyta > Magnoliopsida > Poales > Poaceae > Triticum > Triticum aestivum. Next base: position 318,705,344 of record NC_057801.1, on the reverse strand, counting down.
TCATTTAATCTGTTGCTAGTTGCATTAGCCCAAAACACATTCATTTTGCCATGTCATGATCATGCATCATATTGTGCATTGCATTGATTGTGTTCCCTTCTATGTTGCCGGTATTTGTCCCCTCTCGATAGACGTGATACCGATGATGTGATCGTTGACACTGATGAAGACTCAATGTTATCTTCAGAAGTGCCAGGCAAGCAAAAACCCCTTGTTCATTCTGATACAATCCTACTCTCTCGCTCCTGCTCTCTTTTACTGCATTAGGACAACACTGATTCATCTGTTACTTGCTGCGGTAGCTGAACCCCTTTATCCTTTGCATGACCTGTCATTGCCACAGTAAACAGATAAAACCCACTAGCATGAGTAGGAGTTGTTTGAGCCCTGTTGTGCCTACTCATTCATGTTTGTTTGTCATGCCTGCTACTGCTTAGAGTTGAGTCAGGTCTGATTCATCGGGGATGAATCAGAGGTGTGTGAACATGTCCTACTATGTGTGAGCTAAGTGTGTGAACACGATTTGGTAAAAGGTATCGGTGAGAGGCCATGTAGGAGTACATGGTGGGTTGTCTCATTGAAGCCGTCCTTAGGAACTGAGTTCTGTGTTTGTGATCCATGATTCAGCTACTACCATGCATTGGGCCCTGAAATATGACCCCGCTCGACTTCTTATTCACCCTTGTCCTCTGTCCAGGAGTTGCAAGTAGTTTCTGGTGTTTGTAGTATGCTGGAGGCCGTGGACAGCGCTGATCGTAGGGGTGGGCTGTGATGCGGTAGGCACGTGGCCGGGTATACCGGGCGCCCGTTTGGTGTCACGGAACCCTGTTCACATCGTTTGGGGCTGTGAGCGAAACTCCGGCCGGATCTCCTCATGGATGGAACCCGAATAGGCGATAAACCTGGACTAGAGACTTGAGTGTTTAGGTAGGTCGTGGTCTACACCCACGTCGGCTTTCGCTTGAAGTCTGCCGAGCACATGTCGTGTGCAGACGCTAAGTGGTGGAAACATGTATGAAGAAGTACACCTCTGCAGGGTTAACATCATCTATTCGAATAGCCGTGTCCGCGGAAAAGGACTTCTGGGTTGCTTATATCAGTTCATAGACAAGTGAAAGTGGATACTCTAAAATACGCAAGATAAGCGTGAGTGCTATGGATGGCGTTCTCGTAGGGAGACGGGAGCGGATCCATAGTGGTGTATTGATATGATGAATATGTGGACTCGTGTGCGCCACCTCAAAAGAGTCGCTTGCAGTCGTAGTTTAGGATAGCCACCGAGTCAAAGCTGGCTTGCTGCAGTTAAACCCCACCATCCCCCTTGTTGAAAATGATGCATATGTAGTTAGTTCTGATGTAAGTCTTGCTGGGTACATTTGTACTCACGTTTGCCTATTTTATGTTTTTGCAGAGAGACTTCAGTCTCACTAGTAGTTCCACGTGGACTTCGACGTTTAGCTTGTTACCTCAGCTACGATCTTGTGCCCTCGGCAGGATCTGATAGATAGTCAGGCTTCTCAGCCTTTTTCATTTATAGATGTCTGTACCCAGACATGATAGCTTCCGCTTGTGCTTTGACTTGTATGCTCTGATTATTGGGTCATGAGACCCATGTTTGTAATATCTCGCTCCTCGGAGCCTATTGAATAAATTACTTGAGTCGTAGAGTCATGTTGTGATGCCATGTTGTATTTGCACATATCGAGCATATTGTGTGTATGCTATTGAAATGCTTGGTATGTGTGGGATCTGACCATCTAGTTGTTTATCTTTAGTAGCCTCTCTTACCGGGAAATGTCTCCTAGTGTTTCCACCGAGCCATGGTAGCTTGCTACTGCTCCGGAACACTTAGGCTGGCCGGCATGTGTCCTTCTTCGTTCCTGTGTCTGTCCCTTCGGGGAAATGTCACGCGATGAATATCGGAGTCCTGTTAGCCCGCTACAGCCCGGTTCACCGGAGTCCTGCTAGCCCAGTGCTACAGCCTGGATTCACTCGCTGATGACCGACACGTTCGATGCTGGGTCATGAATGCCTGTCCCTGTAAGTCTGTGCCACTTTGGGTTTACGACTAGCCATGTCAGCCCGGGCTCCTTATCATATGGATGCTAGCGACACCGTCATATACGTGTGCCAAAAGGCGCAAACGGTCCCGGGCTAAGGTAAGGCGACACCCGTGGGAATACCGTGCGTGAGGCCGCAAAGTGATATGAGGTGTTACATGCTAGATCGATGTGGCATTGAGTCGGGGTCCTGACAGCGTTGGTATCAGAGCTTGACTGCCTGTAGGATTACCAAGCCAAACTGGTCGAAGTTGAGTCTAGAAATTCTTTATTTATATAAGGGAATTGATTGTGGGATGGAACGTAAGGCTCTTTTTACTCCTTACACCTTATGCCTTCTGATCTGAGTCATCATCTTCTCTTCTACGGGGATTAAGAACTAGGCTATCTCTTCTTTCTATCAGGATCACGTGTTACTAATCCGTAGACTTATAAGATTTTTGGACTTAAGCCTCTGTTCAGTTTTTACTGCTTCCGTATGTTAATTGTTGATCTCGAAACCGTGATATTGTGCTTCTGAGTGGTTATGCCACCATTTTTGTGAATGTCTCAAATCTTTCTGAGCATTTACAGCCGTTATGCTGTCCGAGTCATCCCAGGTTTCTAAATAGTCGGATGCATTTGCAAATCCCTTCCTCCTGTTTCCGTGGTGCCTTTGGTCAGATTAATCACACAAATCAGTGAGTTGAGGTACTTTATTGCCTTGACATATATGTTGGAGCTAGTATTATGACCCTAGGTGTCCTAGGGGATCATCTAGTAATTTAGCCATGATTTGTGTTCCCAGTGTGATGATTCTGGCCATCATTCTCGAAAGCATCCCGTGATGCTACTTAGTAGTAGGTATTCTATTCCTGGGTTCTTGAACCCGAGATTCACTCTACTTACTTCATGTTGATAGTAATTGCTAGCGCCTTTAGGATATTAGTAACTTTGCGATAGTTCTCGAGGTTCGTGGTACATCCTTCTTCCAATTACCATGAACCATTCTTGGCAGAAGTTCTTCTGAACCAAAAGATGACAACAAGAGTGCTCTCGATGAGTTCTCCATTATATATTGTGACCCTGCCAGTTCTACTTTTCTGCATGGGTTATTCGGAAGAAACTTGTTGAACTTGGTTCGACATACTAATCTATGCATCCACAACTCAGAAAATTATATGTTCCTTTGAGATGTTCTCTTTAGTTGCATTCTGACCCTCGTCTATCAATTGTTAGTCAAGAGTATGCGTGCGTTCGTTTATCGATGCCTATTACTCTTGTGGTCCGTCAAGCCATTCTATCGCGGAATGACTAGGAGAAACAAACTCCAGTACCTCTTCCATATCTAGGATTGGGTCAAAACAATTGTACTCCGCAGATCAAAATGCCAATCCAGCTTTTGCTCTGTTCTACCTTGGAGTATTACCATCTTTTATATCGGGATTGTTATAGGAATTGCACACCATCCTATGAACTCTTGGTACAGTGATACTTTTGCCATCATTGTTCATTCCTCGGTTCCTGTGTTATTGTAACCGGAATGCCGACAAATGAATCATGGCGTGTGAAATCAATACTGCTAGCAACTCTGTTGCTTGGTAGTTAAAGGATAATAATTTCATTCTTAGCGTGTTGGTTCTTGAATCATCATTCTAAGACTGATCGTGCTATCTAGTCCTTATTTCCGGTGCACCCTTCGATCAATGAGTTAGGATTGTGTCAAGTCCTCACTCATTTGATCATATCATCTTGCCCTGAAAAGCAAGATTGTTCTCGATCTTAGTAACATATTGGTGGTTCATGATTTTCCGAATATCTTCTCGAAAGTATCACCAGGTTGTCACCTGACTGTTATGTTAAGCTCGTGATCAAGTTGGTTTATCCTGTAAACCACCCTTTCTCCAAGAATCCGTGTTGGATACCCCTGAGCTAGTTGGTTAATCTATGCATCAACTTGGAGAGTTGGAAGATAGAAGCTTGTTCGATATAGTTCATTATAAGGGATGTCTTGTATGTGTGTTGAAGAAAGTTGATATTTTCATCGACTGAACCTCGTGATCAGTTAATGGACCTATCATTTTATCCAACCTTTGATTGGAGTATGGGCTATCATCCAATCAGACCAGAACCAACGATATTCGTAATGTTGTCTTACTCGTGGTTGATCCCTCGAGCATACACCATTATATCTTTTGGGTCTGACCAATGCTATCACTTGTTCACTTAACTATGGAATTCCTTTTAAAAGGAAACCCAGATGAATTGTTGTTGAGTCCATTGACAACATCCTTATCTCCTCCATGATGTTGTTGAACATTAAGTTAGTGTTGGAAACTTTTGAAAGCATTTTCTTCATGCTAGCTCATGAAGTACTTGTTTGATGAAAGGAGTGACTTCCTTTGATTCACGTGCATTTTGATGTAAATTGCCGTCGTGAATTCGAGAAATTTTGTTTTTGCTCCTTTGGAATCATCCCAATTCGGTCATGCACGTGCGAAGAATTCTGTGGTCTGTTAGACTGATCATCTTCATTCCATATGTATATCCTAGCACACCAAGCCACTGATTGACTCGTTCAAGGAAAAGAAGTCTATGCTTGGGATCTAATCCGTGGACTTGCGTAAAGACTTCGATATCCTCGATTATGGTTCCCCACCTGAACTCGGTAGTGATTAATTATAAGACTACTACATGGCCATGCTTGTCTGGGACAACGTGTCCACATGTTTGTAGCAGAACCAGCTCATGTTTTGGAGCTTACTATCATAGCTCACTCTCCGAGAATCCCGCAACATTATCTCGTCGATTTGTGTTGCAAACTTTCATTTTTCTTCCTAGACTCGATGAGCCTGGAATATCCTGACACCAACCAGATCTGAATCTCAGGCAGATATGATGGTTGGAACATTTCCCCAAGATCTATAATATTGGTCTCTCGATAACCGGTAAGGTGGATGTCGTGGCCAACACACCCAGCCGGAAGACCTCCTGTTGTAGTATCTTGATTTGAGGAAGTTGGCCACCTCCCCATAGGGATTTCGTAGGATTTACTCCCTAGTTGCCCCTATGGATTTTGAGATCCCGAAGTCCGACCTTTTTACTTGATGTTCTAGATATCAAACCATATCTATGAATGGGTTACGCTAGCACATCAAGGAGAACATTAGAAGCGGAGTGCTAAATGTCTCTTGGTCGATCATCCAGATTTTATTTCCTTGGCCTCGCTAAGGTGAAATCTGAGAAAGTGTTATCTTCCTTTGCATCTGCATCCTCCATCACCATTCATCATGGTAGTAAGTTGTGTTTACCGGACCCTTGACACGGATGTTGGTAAAACCTTGATGAATGTGGAAATGCTCAAGTTCTTGAGAGCACGCACAAGCGCTACGTGTTATCGTCGGCACTAACTGGGATTCCTCTCACTTTCCTCGGCAATGCTATGACCTCTTCAAACAGTGAATTCACTCCCTATTGTTGGGCTCTTCCCCAGTTACCAGAATCATTCCCAGCATTTGCATTTTGTTCCCAGCTTGCACCACCAATGTGCCATTCTACCATGGGTCTCTTCCATTTCCGGTGATAAGCAAATTCATCCATTGCGTTGTCTTCAACAAGGTAATCCACATCATCCAAGTCCGAGTATGCCATTCTACCGACCCCCTCCAAACGATTGGTCGAGAATTGCCTTAAATTGGTTTTAAGAGTTCCAATGATCCCTGAATCAAAGGTAATTCTTTTTGCCACTTAAGGAAATAATCTACGAATCACCCTCCTCCAGGATGTTTCGTCGTGGTATCATAGCAACTCAACTCCTCGCTACGTGGACAATCGTTTACCACCTTCTTAAGTGTGGAATTGTTGTCTACCTAGTGAACCTTTGTCATCCGTCTCTTTCCACCCCTCCTGATGTGTATCTCGTGTCTCAACCGAGAGATGGTCCTATGTCTCATTCCGTGAGTTGTTCGATCTTCGAGAAGATCGACCCTTCTAGAGTCTCCTTCTTCCCTCCATGTCATGTTGACAGGATTTCTCAGAACAAGACTTCAAGACAATGATGGTGAATGAATCAACGTCCATTTGAAGTGCAACTGGATCGTGAAGATTGTGCTAGTTTGTGTTCCCCCTTCACCTTACCCTACACTTGAATCTCGGGACGAGATTCTTGTTTAGTGGGGGTGAGTTGTCACATCCCTAGCTGCTGGTAGTGCTCTAGGCTAGCTTCATGTGTGCATCATGTCTATATTTTCGAAACTTGAACTGAGGAATTTTGGAAGCCTCAAAAACTTAAATAAAAGAGGGGCAAAAACCCTAGAAATCTCATTCATTGCTCCAAAATGCTCTTCTTAAATGTTTGATAATTTTTGGTAAGGGTTCTGGTCCCAACCAAAATATTGAACATTTTTAAGGAATTATTTTTGGGACTTTGGATTTAATTCATTAGCTATTTGAATTTGAATTATATTCATATAATTAGAATATAATTTCAAATACCCCTGAAATATTTTATAAGCTTTTGGAAGAGTCCATCTAGCAATATAAAATATTCAGAGGAGCTTTGGCATTGTTTGAATTATTATTTTTAATTCAAAACAGTGGCAAAAGAATTAAATAAAAGAAAAACAGAATAGAAATAAAAGACAGAGAGAGAGAAGGAAGTTGCCTGTCAGCCCACCCGGCCCAAACCTACCTGGCGGCCTAGCTGGCAGGCCCAGCCCACCACTTCCCCCCCCCCCTGTCGCCTTCCTCCTCGCGCCAGTAGGCGCAGGCGCGTGGACGGAGCGCGCGGGCACACGCCCAGGCCACCTCCTGCCTCTCTGCATGTCTCCCCGTCGCCCTGAGGATGCCACGCACCCCCCTGGACCGCTCTCACTCTCCCCCATTCCTTCTTCTCTCTTCTCTGGCTCTCTCACTCGCGCGACCGAGGACCGCCGTCGCTGCCGCTCGTCGCAGTCGTAGCCACCACCGTCGTTCCACCCCACCAGAGTGACCAAAGGCTCCGCCTCGACGCCCCCGACCTCTCCATGGAGCTACGCAACGCCGGGAGCCCTGCATCGCCGCCCACGTCGCCGTTCCCCTCCTCGGCCACCGGAGATCGTCGCCGTCGATTCGCTACACTCCGGCCGCCCCCGAGCCCACTAACCCTCCCTGCAGCTCCGCGGTGAGCCTTTGACCCGATTCCCCCTCTACCCGTGCCCTATCTCCCTCTCTAGCCGCCGTTCACAACGAGCCGAGAGCTCTTCGCCGACGGCCATGGCGCCGCCGCGGCCACAGTTGATGCCGCCCGTGTTTGAGCATGTGTCTGCGCTCAGCGTGGTCCAAGGAGCCCAGAACAAGCATCCGTTCGTCCTCTCGTCAACCGTAGCCTCATTTCCGTCGAGGTCCGAACCTCGGCCGCCGCCGCGAGCTCGATTCCGGCGAGCCCGTTCGACCTCAGCCCCTCCCGCTTGCCTAGATGGATGCGGCTGAGCGCCAGCTACGCGTAGATGATCGCTGCCGCTGTTTTGGTCGCCAGAGGACGTTTCCCGAGCCCCTCCGCCGCGTCTGGACTCGCCGGCGGTTAAACGCCGGCGACCATTGACCCTTGACCGGCGTGGGTTGACCCCACTGCCCGGTTTGACCCTCCCCTCTCTCTCACTGACGTGTGGGCCCCAGGCCACTAACTAAACCAGGATTAGCAATAGTTTAACGCTAACTAAATTTAGTTAGTTAACTAACTACTGACACGTGGGTCCCACTGGTCAGGGTTGACCTGGACCGCGCCCGTTGACTGCTGACGTCACGGTGACGCACTGCTGACGTAGTAAATGTTTCTGAAATTTAAATAATTCTTAAATGATTTATTATTTTCAGAAAATGTCCTAAACTTCAATAAATCATAGAAAATTAACCGTAACTCCAAATTAAATAATTTATATATGAAAAATTATCAGAAAAATTCAAGGAATCCATCTGTACCATTTTCATGCATGTTAGAACAACTTATAGCTGCTGTTTAGCACAAATCAATTAAATGGCATTTGAATAATCACATATGGAGTTTGAATTTGAATCTTGTATTCAAACCAACTTCATTTAATCTATTGCTAGTTGCATTAGCCCAAAACACATTCATTTTGCCATGTCATGATCATGCATCATATTGTGCATTGCATTGATTGTGTTCCCTTCTATGTTGCCAGTATTTGTCCCCTCTCGATAGACGTGATACCGATGATGTGATCGTTGACACTGATGAAGACTCAATGTTATCTTCAGAAGTGCCAGGCAAGCAAAACCCCATTGTTCATTCCGATACAATCCTACTCTCTCGTTCCTGCTCTCTTTTACTGCATTAGGACAACACCGATTCATCTGTTACTTGCTGCGGTAGCTGAACCCCTTTATCCTTTGCATGACCTGTCATTGCCACAGTAAATAGATAAAACCCACTAGCATGAGTAGGAGTTGTTTGAGCCCTGTTGTGCCTACTCATTCATGTTTGTTTGTCATGCCTGCTACTGCTTAGAGTTGAGTCAGGTCTGATTCATCGGGGATGAATCAGAGGTGTGTGAACATGTCCTACTATGTGTGAGCTAAGTGTGTGAACACGATTTGGTAAAAGGTGTCGGTGAGAGGCCATGTAGGAGTACATGGTGGGTTGTCTCATTGAAGCCGTCCTTAGGAACTGAGTTCTGTGTTTGTGATCCATGATTCAGCTACTACCATGCATTGGGCCCTGAAATATGACCCCGCTCGACTTCTTATTCACCCTTGTCCTCTGTCCAGGAGTTGCAAGTAGTTTCTGGTGTTTGTAGTATGCTGGAGGCCGTGGACAGTGCTGACCGTAGGGGTGGGCTATGATGCGGTAGGCACGTGGCCGGGTATACCGGGCGCCCGTTTGGTGTCACGGAACCCTGTTCACATCGTTTGGGGCTGTGAGCGAAACTCCGGCCGGATCTCCTCATGGATGGAACCCGAATAGGCGATAAACCTGGACTAGAGACTTGAGTGTTTAGGTAGGTCGTGGTCTACACCCACGTCGGCTTTCGCTTGAAGTCTGCCGAGCACATGTCGTGTGCAGACGCTAAGTGGTGGAAACATGTATGAAGAAGTACACCCCTGCAGGGTTAACATCATCTATTCGAATAGCCGTGTCCGCGGAAAAGGACTTCTGGGTTGCTTATATCAGTTCATAGACAAGTGAAAGTGGATACTCTAAAATACGCAAGATAAGCGTGAGTGCTATGGATGGCGTTCTCGTAGGGAGACGGGAGCGGATCCATAGTGGTGTATTGATATGATGAATATGTGGACTCGTGTGCGCCACCTCAAAAGAGTCGCTTGCAGTCGTAGTTTAGGATAGCCACCGAGTCAAAGCTGGCTTGCTGCAGTTAAACCCCACCATCCCCCTTGTTGAAAATGATGCATATGTAGTTAGTTCTGATGTAAGTCTTCCTGGGTACATTTGTACTCACGTTTGCCTATTTTATGTTTTTGCAGAGAGACTTCAGTCTCACTAGTAGTTCCACGTGGACTTCGATGTTTAGCTTGTTACCTCAGCTACGATCTTGTGCCCTCGGCAGGATCTGATAGATAGTCAGGCTGCTCAGCCTTTTTCATTTATAGATGTCTGTACCCAGACATGATAGCTTCCGCTTGTGCTTTGACTTGTATGCTCTGATTATTGGGTCATGAGACCCATGTTTGTAATATCTCGCTCCTCGGAGCCTATTGAATAAATTACTTGAGTCGTAGAGTCATGTTGTGATGCCATGTTGTATTTGCACATATCGAGCATATTGTGTGTATGCTATTGAAATGCTTGGTATGTGTGGGATCTGACCATCTAGTTGTTTATCTTTAGTAGCCTCTCTTACCAGGAAATGTCTCCTAGTGTTTCCACCGAGCCATGGTAGCTTGCTACTGCTCCGGAACACTTAGGCTGGCCGGCATGTGTCCTTCTTCGTTCCTGTGTCTGTCCCTTCGGGGAAATGTCACGCGATGAATATCGGAGTCCTGTTAGCCCGCTACAACCCGGTTCACCGGAGTCCTGCTAGCCCAGTGCTACAGCCTGGATTCACTCGCTGATGACCGACACGTTCGATGCTGGGTCATGAATGCCTGTCCCTGTAAGTCTGTGCCACTTTGGGTTTACGACTAGCCATGTCATCCCGGGCTCCTTATCATATGGATGCTAGCGACACCGTCATATACGTGTGCCAAAAGGCGCAAACGGTCCCGGGCTAAGGTAAGGCGACACCCGTGGGAATACTGTGCGTGAGGCCGCAAAGTGATATGAGGTGTTACATGCTAGATCGATGTGGCATTGAGTCGGGGTCCTGACAATATGCTTTGAGTGTTAGAAATCATGGAAGACTATATGATAGTTGAGTATGTGTAATTTGCTAAAACGAAGCTCTTACATAGACCCTTCCTAAAAATAAGATGAAGTGCAATTGTTTTGTCACTGAAAGCATAATTTGTTGGTTTTCAAGAAACTTTATGGTCTATACTATAACATGTGAATAGCTTGTTACTTGATCATGAGAAGTTTTATGAGATGAGCTACTATTTATGATATATAATGATGCTACAAAAACTGTTTGGAACTATCAGTGATCAAATTTATACACTATGCTAGCATTCACACTTCATAAATTATTTCTTTTATCATTTACCTACTCGAGGACGAGCAGGAATTAAGCATGGGGATGCTGATATGTCTCCAACGTATCTATAATTGATGAAGTATTCATGCCATGTTGACAACAATTTTATATGGTTTTGGTATGATTGGATTAGAACTAACCCAGACTAGCGTTGTTTTTAGCAGAACTACCGTGCTGTCATTTTTTGTGCAGAAATAAAAGTTCCCGGAATGGGATGAAAATTTATGGTGATTTTTTATGGACCAAAAGAGACCCTCGAAGCACCGGAGCTGGGCCAGGAAGTGACCTAGGTGCCCACAAGCCACCAGGGCGTGCCCTAGGGGGTAGGACGCACCCCTATGGCTTGTGGGCCCCTCGAGCACCCCCCCCCTTGATGTGAGACCAAAGCCAAAAATTCTTATAAACCCCCAAACCTACGAAAAGAAACCTAGATCGGAAATTCTGGTGATGCAAGCTTCTGTAGCCACGAAAAATCAATCTAGGCCATCTCCGACACCCTGTCGGAGGGGGCCATCATCACCGGAGGCCATGGAGGAGGAAGCTGGAGGGGGCCATCATCACCATGGAAGCCAAGGACCAGAGGGAGATCCTCTTCCCGTTTAGGGGGGAGGCCATGGAGGAGGAACTAGGAGGAGACTCTCTCTCCCTCTCTCTCGGTGGCGCTGGAGTGCTGCCGAGGGAACCATCGCCGCGGTGATCATCTTCATCAACACAACCTTCTCCATCACCGTCCTCATCTCTTTTAAGTGGTCCACTCTCCCGCACCCTGCTGTAATCCCCTACTTGAGCATCGTCCTTTATGCAACATATTATGATCCAATTATGTGTTGCCATCCTATGATGTTTTGAGTAGATTTCTTTTATCTTTTGGGTTGATTGTTGATCTAGATTGGTTTGAGTTGTATGTTTTATTTTAGTGTTATCCTATGGTGCCTTCTGTGCCACGCACACGTGAAGGATTCCCACTGTAGGGTGTTGCAATACGTTCTTGATTCGCTTATAGTGGGTTGGTAGAGTGACAGAATCTTAAACACGAGTAAGGGGGTTGTTGCATATGGGATAAAGGGGACTTGATACTTTAATGTTATGGTTGGGTTTTACCTTAATGATCTTTAGTAGCTACAGACGCTTGCTAGAGTTCCAATCATAAGTGCATATGATCATTTTATGCCTCTCCCTCATATAAAATTGCAATGATGATTACTGATCTTATTAACAATTGCCTAGGACAATTTCACACACGGACCCATCATTATTTCACACTCGCTATTTATAACATATAGTAATATATTATAACTTTATGTTAACAACGCCTATTTTTATATTTTAGTTCCCTGATATCATGCAAAGCTATCATCTTCGTACCCACAATGTAGTTTTATTTCTCGTTTCTAGATGGAAGCAAACGTTCGGTGTACGTAGAGTCGTATCAGTGGCAGATAGGACTTGAGAGAATATTCATCTTACCTTTAGCTCCTTGTGGGTTCGACACTCCATACTTATCACTTCCACCTTTGGAAATTGCTACGATGATTCCTTGCACTTGGGATTATCACCACGCTCAAGCCATTGAGATGCATGAGGGGGTGCTCCACATCCGAGACATCCAGGGGCCCAAGGGGAAGGGGACCGTGGAGGCCAGGCTCGAAGCCATGGAGCAGGAGGTCTCCAAGTGCAAGGGGATGGTGGAGCGCGGACTCAACGCCAATCACCTCATGATTACATATTTCACCCGTGATCACAAGGTGGATGGCCAGTCCATGAAGGACGTCGTCTTCACCCTCAACGAGCAAATCAACTTTCTGCAAAGCCAAATCTATGATCTCCAAAATCAAGTCTTTGAATATGAGGCAAGATTTAAAGGTATGGGTCTGACTACCAGTTGCGGGACTCGTGAGACCCATGCTTCCTCTTATGATGGTGAGCCTCTACCATGGAAGTCGGAGGGCAAACTTACTACCTCATCACCACCACCACCACCACCTTCTTCACCACCAAAAGAGACTTGAGTATCGGGTATGGGCACTCCCCTTGGCTTGTGCCGAGCTTGGGGGAGGTGCCTCCGTATCACACCATCTCTTTTGCCTTTATCTATCTTAGTTTGATCTTTAGTTATCTTTTGAATTAGTTCAATAAAAAGTTTAGTTCAATCTTTTTTGAGTGTTTTTCTTAGTGAACTATATATCTTTGTAATGGTGTGCGAGATATATAACAAAGTTTAGTTCGAGTTTTGCTTTCTTTACTTTTATGTTTTAGTCAAAATAAAGAAAAGAAATAATTGAAAAAGATCATACGCTAATCTTATGGCAAGTAATGACATCACATAAGGAAAAATGTAAGTGATAAAATTTATTGGAGATTGACAAACATAGCATTGGTCAATGATGCAATTCATGAAAGAATTAATAAGGAAAGAGAAGATTCACATGCAAATACACTATCTTGGACATCTTTTTATGATTGTGAGCCCTCGTCAAAATATTATATGCCAAAATTGTTGACGTTGAACAAGGAAGACAACATAATGATTTATGCTTGTTCATATTCACATAGAAGTATTATTGTCATAGATCCTTTAACATGTGGTGCTTGCCCCCTATCTTTTCTAGCCAAAAATTCCGCACTAAGTAGAGACTCTACTTGTGCATACAAAAACCCCTAAACCCAAATCTTGTTTTGAGAGCCCACCATACCTACCTCTTGATTGAGTAAGATCCTTCAAGTAAGTTGTCATCGGTGCAATAAGGCAATAAAAATTGCTTCTAAATGTGTTGGATCATTTAGTGCAAGAGAAAATTGAGTGTTGTACCAACTAGTGATGGTAAAATAATAAAGGCGATAGACTGCACAATAAAGTTTGCCATCATAAGGGGAAATATAACATGATGTTCTTTTGCACTAAGAGATTGAGCACAAACCAAAAAAGCATGACAACCTCTGTTTCCCTCTGCGAAAGGCCTACCTTTTACTTTTATGTATTTACTTTTATGCAAGGGTCAAAGTATTCTTCCCTATTCCTTTTTATTTTCGCTTTTGCAAGCATCATGTGGTGAGGAAAGATCTAGGCACATATATCTAGTTGAATGTGAGTGAGCATGAGTTATTATTGTTGACATCACCCTTGAGGTGAATATGTTGGGAGGCGAAACAATAAGCCCCTATCTTTCTATATGTCTGGTTGATTTGCTCATGGGTATGCGGTGAGTGTTAGCAATCATAGAAGATTATATGATGGTTGAGTATGTGGACTTGCCAAAAGGCTCCGATACGTGACCCTTCCTGAAAAGATGATGAATTGTAGTTGCAAAGTTGACTAGGAACATAGTTTGTTGGTTTTCAATAGAGTTTATGCTTCTACTTCGATGTTGTGATGAATTGTTACTTGTTCATGAGAAGTTATATGATAAAAGTTATGTGATAAAGTTTTATGATGAAGTTTGTTGCTGTTATAATAATATACATGATGCTTCTATATCTGTATTTTGTTTTTATCGGCACCTCTTTTTCTATGCCTGTGGACATGTTTTTCGATATCGATTTTTCGCTTGAGGATAAGCGAGGTCTAAGCTTGGGGGAGTGACAGAAGCTTAAACCCTAGTTTATGCGCTACTTCGTAAGGGACCGATTTGGATCCAAAAGTTTAATGCTATGGTTAGATTTTATCTTATTAGTTTGCTCGTAGTTGCGGATGCTTGCGAGGGGGTTAATCATAAGTAGGAGGTTTGTTCTAGTAAGAATAACACCTAAGCACCGGTCCACCCACATATCAAATTATCATAGTGTCGTGGGGAACCATGGACACCTGTGGGGCCATCACCCCCTTTGTGGTTCAGCGGGGGGACGAGCATGTAGCACAAAGAGCGGAGAAGCAAAGCACGGCACGGCAGAGATCACACGTGCAATTTTACCCAGGTTCGGGTCGCCGTGAGGCGTAAAACCCTACTCATGCTTTGCTGGATTTATGGTGGATTGTGGTGGAAAAATGCAGCGCTCTTGCACGGCGGGGTTGCCTCGGGGCGAGAGCGACTATGCGCGTATGAGTATTCGAGGGTCCGAATCCCTTCTACGGTTGCCATGGGCCTCCTGTTATAGATCAAGGGGTCACCACAGTGGCAAATCAGTCTTTACGTACTGATTAGATAGCAAACAGTGCTATCACACCTAATTCTGCTGGCGGACAGAGCGCATTAAATATGCTACTTAGTGTCACACCACAGCATGCTCGGCAAGCCTTGCCGGGCTGTTTTGCCAGCTTCGCGCCTGCTTGCTTGACAAGTCTCAGGATGGGGGTCATTTGGAGGTGTTTTCTGTAGGAAGTGGCTGCCATGTGGAAAGAGGCAGCCACTTAGTCACTCGGGGGCTTGACACTGCACTGATCGATGATTTGCATCGCTGTAAGGTGGAGCGGTG
Source organism: Triticum aestivum (assembly GCF_018294505.1). Lineage (NCBI taxonomy): Eukaryota > Viridiplantae > Streptophyta > Magnoliopsida > Poales > Poaceae > Triticum > Triticum aestivum. The sequence goes on along the minus strand of NC_057801.1, from coordinate 318,690,244 downwards.
AAGCTTTGGCGGGGCAGCCCGCCCTCACCGTGCCTGGCAAGCCAGTCGGGGCGGTCTGGTGGCTTCTCTTCGGGGCAACGCTCGTCCTCGCCAGGCTCGCCTGCCCATCAAGGGAGGTTTTTCCCTTAGTGAAATCTTGTCTCTCTGGTTTGGCTTAGTCTTCTTGATCTGCACTTTGATTCTTCAAAGAGCTGATCTCTAGTGCTTGTTCTGATCTTGGGTGCTGCAATCTTGGTGGGTCGGTGGCTTACTGTCCATGCACAAGTCAGGGGAAAACATACGCCCATGTTTGTTTACCCCGACAGAAGCCCCCGGGCCTGAGCCATACGTGTCGCCGGGCACGTTGGGTTAGGCCCTAAACAGTGCATGGATACATGGCAAGATGTAACATCCCAAAATTCTAAATTTTGGAATGGTACATGAAATAAATATTTATGTTTGTTTGTTTGGTTGTTGAGTGATTGATTGTGTGAATTGGGTGAAATTTGAAACTTCTGAAAGTTGAATAAGAGGGAATAAAAGGACTTTCCCAAAAGTGTTACCATTTGAAATGATTTGAAACTTCATTTGAAATTAATTCAAACTTCATGCCACTCAAGGACTCTCAATAGAGGAGATTAAATGACTTCTCCAAATTTAAATGAAAGAGAGTGGGAAGTAGCAGGTCACTTTCAAGATGGCATTTGAATTTGAAAGATTTCATTTGAATTCTTTTCAAAAATGGCATTTGAATTATGTTCACAAATGCCTGACAAAATACTTTGAACAAAAAGTATAAGAGGAGGTGACATGACTCTCCAAAAATTTAGTAGAAATTAATGCCAAAAGTTTTTGAATTCAAATTGGGGTTTATTGGGAATTTTCAGAAAAAAATAGTTTTTATAGAGTTTTTATTTAGCCTCTGGAAATTAGTTCATCTTGTAGGATTTATTTTTCTGATCTTTTTGATATATATATATATATCCTATATACAAGTATTTTTATTTTCTCTATATATTTTTTCCTCTATAGAAATTTTAAAAAAAGGAAAACCCCCGAGCTGTCCAGGCCAACCGGCCCAGTCAGCAGAGCCGCAGCCAACGAGCAGCGAGGCCAGCGCTCGCTCGCAAAACCCTAGGGCTACAGCCGCCGCACCTGCGCACGCGTAGAGCTATCCCATTTTTTTTCCTTCCTTCTCTGATTTTTTTGCATGGTAATACGTGTCTCATTTATATCATAAGTATCATAGTACAAGTCACGTAACCGACCTGGCAAAACTAAAAAGACAACAGAAAGATAGCCTTTGCACAAAGGAACAACAACCAAGAAGTAAAATTAGAATCAAGATTGAAGAAACCTCTGAACTTGACACCAACACCCGTCACCTGCCTCTGGAACCACGACAGTAGCCACCAAAGGGAAAAATGATGGATCACCTTCACACCCGAGCTCGTAGCGGCCCCATCACTGACATGCAGCTTTGCGGACCTCCAAGGTGGCTCACCAAAGGTAAAACCATTACCGTTGAATGAATCAGACCGGGGCAATAGCCCGGACACGCCATCGAACTCCAGATTTGGCACCCCCACACGAATAGAACGCCGGAGGAGAAAACCACATCTGTCATCCACGAACCGCGAACCCAGCACATGATCCACCATCTTCCAGATGCCGCCGATGCAGACCACAATCTGCATCCGCTCCTGGACTACCTCCCAAGCTCCGCGCCGACGCTGGAGCAAACACCGTCGTAACGGCGGAGCCCGAAGACACAGGTCCACCACAAGGATGTCGCCGCCGCCACGCAATCCTTGCTTGAACAGACTGATTGCCAAATCCATCCCCAACATTAGGACCGATCGCCTTGTTGGAGTAGGATCCAAAGAAACTTTATTCAGCGCCGCCATCGCCGTCGCCGAAGCCAAGACGATGAGCAGCCTAAAATCCTAATCTATAAGAGAAAAAACGATCCACACGCGTGGATCCGGCGACCCCCTCCACCGAAGACCGAGGTCGCCGACGGAGGGAGCCGCCGGACGGCGGCGGCGGGGAAGACTCCTGGCGGCGAGGTCGCCTTTTCTTTCTTCTGGCGGAAGAAAGAAACGCTCCGTCCCGACTCTAATACCCTGCGCAACCACAACAACGCTAGCTTGGCTTCCTTCCTTCTCAGATCGATGGACCCTTCCTCTTCTTTCTTCTTCATGTATAAAAAAACAGAGTTCTATATGTACACGTATATGACGCCGTTCCGCGTCCAATCTTCGTGGAAACCCTACTCCGGGTCGACCCCATCCCCAAGCAATATGTCCTATAAATACTCGAGGTTGTCCTCCTCCGATTCCCCTTTAAAACCCTCGCCAAAACCATCTCTAAACGACACCGTAGCCGTTCCAATCTAGGTCAGCCAAGCAGAGTTCACTGCTCGAGTTCGACCGTCGGTTAGATCTTAGAGGCCTCTCTTCCCAGATGTTGCTACCCCTCGTATTTACGAATCTTTTTGACATACTTTGGTCACCCAGGTTCAGCCGGAGCCACCACCTCAAGCTCACAACGCCGCCGGAGTTTATGCAGAGCACGAGAGGTTACGCCAACTCCTGCTCGACCCCGACGTCTCCTCGCCTCACCATCAATAGAAAATCGAACACCCTTGGAGTTCTCCATCCGCTGGACATCGTCGCCTGCGCTGCCGGTCACCGAAGCCACCGCCACCACCATGCCTGATCGCCCCAACTCCCGTTCTTCTCTGTAAGCGTTCAGTCCATCTGTTCGGTTCAGTTAGAAAAAATTACGTTTAGGTTTTTTTTGGTTTTTATTTAGATCGGTTTAGTAAGTGTTTTTTAGAATGGTTTTAGTGTATGTGTTTTTTGGTTCAAATCTAAACCAGTTCACCGGTTTCTTTTTGTTATACACTATACGTGAATGATATTTAACGGCCGAGCTTTGTTTAGTTTCAGATCGCACCCCACGCCCAATAGCGCTGTTTTTTTCGTGTCTGTTTTTTAAACAGAAAGTTTCAATTTTAGATTGTTAATAACTTTTATGTTTTAGATCCAAATTGAGGCTTTTTGTATTGTGTTCACAAATTATTATTGTTTCTGTTTGCATACTTAGTTTTACACTTTGAGTAGTTTAAATTTGAATTTGATAAAATTTGTTCAAATCACTATTTTGGTCATATTTTGAGTTTTACAAAGTATTTTTGATTGATTCCTTTTGTTGTTGTTTTGTTGTTTGTATTTCCTACCCAGTAGCATATAGTGATTTATTTTTAGTTTATTTTAAATTAGGTTTATTGCAAAACAGTACTGTTTTGCTTATGTAGTTGTTTTAGCCATATAATTAGTGTTTTTAATTATTTTTAGTTAATTATTTTTGTAAATGTTTACATGTTGTTATATGTTTATGTTAGACTACAGTCGATAAATTTTTGTAGTTATTTATTAGTGTTTAGCTACTGCTTTTGTATTTGCTTGTTTAGTTCAAAGTGATAGTTAATAAAAATAGTTTTAATAGTTAAAAAAAGTAATTCTTTTTGCCACTTCAAGTTATGTTGTTATTGTTTCTGTTATTTAGGAGTAAATTAGTTTCATAATTCTTTTAGTATTGTTTAGTTTTGTCTTAGTGTTTTGCTAGTTGTTATAGTTGTTCTGGTGTTAACTAGATAGTTATAATAGTTTTCATACTCGTTCTTTTTGGTAGTAAATACTTTAGTAAATTATTTTCTTTGTTTCATTAGAACTATATTTTCTTTGCTGTAGAAAGATTATTAGAGTAATTTAGTGTTTTTATGAAAAACTTTGTGTGAGTTGGTCTTCACTAGTTTTCCTTGAAGTTTCTTTTGAAGTTTCCTTTGGTTTTCATTTGTTTTTCTTTGAACATTATTGTTTTCTTTATTTATTTTTGATTGTTATTTTGGTTGATAGAATTGATTGCTAGAATTGTTGCTTATGTGATTACAATGTTTGACAAAATAGATTTTCTTCAGAGAGTGACAATTAGTTCTACCAAGTCATTTTCTAAGAGCATTGTTAAGTATTACCAGGCAAGTTCACTTTGACCATGCTTTCATACCTATGTTTTTATTGCATTTAGTGGCATCTTTGCAACAATCCTCCAGTAATGATATTGAATTCTTGTAGTTGAGTAGTATGCATGAGGTAGGAACCCATCACCCTGTTAGCAAGCCTGGGACGTTATTTATTTTAATGCTACGCTATAATAGACGGGGTTTGGTATGAGTGCACGAGAGTGGTGTGAAGAAGGAGGACTCTACGTCAATGACGACAACTCCATGATGGCATGTGACGCCCAGATAATTAGGCTACAATAATCATATACTAATGATGCCATGTCACCGCTGTCACTGTTGTTGATCTCTCGTTAGTCCAAAACCGAGTCAAGTTCAAACTTCAAGTAATAAGTCAAATTATTATTTCTTTGAACTATCAAACAAAAATGTTCGATGAGTTGAAAATATTCACGAAGTAATTATCATATAGAAACCAACACATTTTGAAATATTTAAATTACTTTAGAATATTCAATAAAACATGACCAACAACATTTATTGGACCATTTCAATTTAGACAAATATTTAAAACCATCCAAAATAAATTGAAACTTGTTGTACTAACTCAGCATACTGCCTAGCATTTATGTGCAAGGTTAGTACCAAAACAAAACTCATTTGCTATTTATGACAACTGCGAACGTGAGAGAAAATTAGAAACATAAAAGCATAAAGAAAGGAGCTATGGGGCAATGTCTAGTTGGGCTTCAGTGTGAGCAGTGTGTGGCCTAGCCCACCTTCTCCCCATCTCCTTTCTCCTGTACATAGGGGAGGGCGTGTCGCTCATCCACTGGCACCATGGTCGACGATACACACACGTCGGGCATCCACCCGAGCTCCGGGGGAGATAAGGCCGACCCCGAGCCAGCGCACAAACCCTAGACCTCACATCCCCCTTTCCCTTTGCCCGTGCGCTCGATCTAGAGCTCCACCACAAACCCGTCGCCATGCTCACCGTCGATCCCATGGACGTCAGATGCCCATCATCTTGACTCCATGCCCAGGAGGACCAGTGCATCACGCTGGACACCACCCTCCGACGGGTTCGTCGCCGGAACGCCTCCAGCCTCGCCATCGGGGTCTTCTTCACCGTCGGTCGTCCAGGATCCCCGCCGTTGACCCATCGATGCTCGACCTCTTCCGGCCTCCCCGACCCGTCCCGAAACGCCCGAGCATCGCTGTGAGATGTTCCCCCTCTAGTTTCGCCCTTTCCCTTCCGTTCTCAGCCATCTTAGTTCGCCGCACCACCGCACCAGGGGCTCGCGCTCTGGACCATGCGGCGCCCGCCCGGCCACGCTCCCGTGCACGCTTGGCCATGCGTGGCCGTACGCTCGCGCCCCCTGGCCCGCACGCGTGCAGCGCCGTCGCGCTCTCGCCATGTCTGCGCCGGGGATTCGCGCCTGCGCGTGCACACCTCCGACCCTCCTGGTGCGTCGGGCCACACCCCGCCACGCCCTGGCAGCGCGATCACGCAAGCGCCCGCGCGCCCCGACCTTCTGCCCTCGCCGTGCCTCCGATTTCCCCCTCCCTACTCGCCGCTCGTAGTTTCGCCACTGCTGCTTGTAGCCGCTGCTGTGCCGCCGGCTCTTGCTAGCTGCCGTTGTTGCTCCCCTGTACTGCTACTGCTCTACGCCGCTGCTGCGGCCGACCATGGCCAGCGCCCGTGCCTGTGTGTGCTATGTTAGTGTGCAGCATGTGTGCGTGCTGTGTGTGTGTACGTGCAGTGAATGTGTGTGTGCCTCTGACCGAGCCCGCCTCCGACTGGCCACACCCTCACCTGCTTGCTGTTGCTGCGTCTGCTCACTGCTGCTCCTACTGCATCGCTGCCCCGAGCGCCGCTGCTTGCTGTAACGCTGCTACTAGCGGCGAGCTAGCTTTTATAAATCTACAACGACTAACCCTTTAGACAGTCCCTAAACAGCGGTTAGACAACTGTTAACAAGGCTAAAGAAAATATGAGTACAAAGTATGCTTGACAAGGTCCAAGTTACTCCATTGGACCAAATTCAAATACGGCATGGATTAGTTCCTATAAAAATGACAAAAGTCTATATTCTGTTAAGAGAGAAAACTTAAAAACAGATTTAGTGTCTTAACTACTTCACAGCTGTAAATGGACCTGTTATAGGAGCTGTTCAGGCCATCTAATGGCATGGCCTTGTACTACTGTTGATGTAGAGTAAAACACATATATGCAGTGTCTTCATTAGAACTACATAACATTAATTATAGCCTTCAGACAACAGCCCAGTGGAGTTTAAAAAAAACTGAACAGTCCTCAGACTTAGCCAATTTTGAGGAATTCCATAGTATTGTTTGAACTTCAAAAAAATCATAGAAATAAATCATAGCTCGGATGGAAGAACATTATACATGAAAGTTGCTCAGAATGACGAGACGAATCTGAATCCATGGTCCGTTCGTCTGTCTCATGCCCCTAGCATAGCGAACATCGAACCGCCCCCTCTCTTTCGTAAGTCCGAAAACTGCAAACTTTGGAAAAACTTTCACGGATGTTTTCCCCCTTTGCCAGTAACGCCTAGTACCGCATTAGGGCATACCTAGTACCACGTATTGCCTCTTTATGTTTTTTGATGCTTTGTTTGCTCTGTATTCATTGTTTCTTTCCCTCCTCTCTCCGGTAGACAACGAGACTGACGTCGCTGCTGCCTCGATCGACTACGGTGTTGACGACCCCTTCTTCTAGCCAGAGCAACCAGGCAAGCCCCCCCTTTGATCACCAGATATCACCTATTCTACCCTCTACTGCTTGCACTAGAGTAGTGTAGCATGTTACTGTTTCGATTAATCCTATTCTGTTGCATAGCCTGTCATTGTTGCTACATCTGTTGATACCTTTACCTGCAATCCTAAATGCTTAGTATAGGATGCTAGTTTATCATCATTGGCCCTACATTCTTGTCAGTCTGCTTTGCTATACTATCGGGTCGTGATCACTCGAGAGGTGATCACAGGTATATACTATACATATATACATACTATGCAGATGATGACTAAAGTCGGGTCGGCTCGTTGAGTACCCGCGAGTGATTCACGGATTGGGGGCTGAAAGGATATTTGTCCCGACGACTCTCTGTGTGGATCTTTGTGGCGGAGCGACAGGGCAGGTTGAGACCACCTAGGCGAGAGGTGGTCTTGGCCTTGGTCGACGTTCACGGTTACTTCATAATAACACGCTTAACGAGATCTTGGTACTTGATCTGAGTCTGGCCACTGGCCTATACGCACTAACCAACTACGCGGGAACAGTTATGTGCACTCGGCGTCGTGGTATCAGCCGAAACCTTTGTGACGTCAGCGACTGAGCGGCGCGCGCCTGATTGGACCGTAAGCCTGCTCTTGTATTAAGGGGGCTAGGTCTGCTTCCGGCCGCCCACGCAACATGCAGGTGTGCAATGGGTGATGGGCCCAGACCCCTGCGCGCATAGGATTTAGACTGGTGTGCTGACCTCTCTGTTGTGCCTAGGTGGGGCTGCGACGTGTTGATCTTCCGAGGCCGGGCATGACCCAGGAAAGTGTGTCTGGCCAGAGGGATCGAGCGTGTTGGGTTATGTGGTGCACCCCTGCAGGGAAGTGATCTATTCGAATAGCTGTGTCCCTTGGTAAAAGGACGACCCGGAGTTGTACCTTGACCTTATGACAACTAGAACCGGATACTTAATAAAACACACCCAGACAAGTTCCACAGACAACCCGGTGATCGCTTTTCCACAGGGCGACGAGGGGAGGATCGCCGGGTAGGATTATGCTATGTGATGCTACTCGGAGGACTTCAATCTACTCTCTTCTACATGATGCAAGACGAAGGCTACCAGAAGCGTAGTCTTCAATAGGACTAGCTATCCCCCTCTTATTATGGTATTCTGCAGTTCAGTCCACGATATTGCCTTTTTACACATATACCCATGCATATGTCGTGTAGATTCTTGCTTGCGAGTACTTTGGATGAGTACTCACGGTTGTGTTGCTCCCTCTTTCCCCCCATTTTCCCCTTCTTCCCGGATGCCGCAACCATATGTTGGAGTCCAGGAGCCAGAGGATCCCGAGGATGGTTCTACATGGAGTTTGGTTTCGAGTAGTTTGGAGGTCCCAGGCAAGAGGCCTTGTCTTTTCGATCGTCGCTACTTTTGTGCTAGCCTTCTTAAGGCAAACTTGTTTAACTTATGTCTGCACTCAGATATTGTTGCTTCCGCTGACTCGTTTATGTTTGAGCACTTGTATTCGAGCCCTCGAGGCCCCTAGGTTGTAATATTATGCTTGTATGACTTATTTTACTTTTAAAGTTGTGTTGTGATATCTTCCCGTGAGTCTCCGGTCTTGATCGTACACATTTGCGTGCATGATTAGTGTGTGGTCAAATCGGGGTCATCACAAGTTGGTATCAGAGCCGACTGCCTATAGGAATCCCCCTTCCACACTCCTTGGCCGAAGTCGAGTCTTGTCACTACAAAACTTTTACTAACATGGCTGTGAGTCTTACGGGCCCACATCGCCATTGGGTGGTATTAGGATCTTTTACTCCTCGACCTTTACTCTGGGACTCTGATCTCTCCTCTATTCGGGTTCAATGATATTGCTAACTCTAACACTAGGTTCTCGTAACTATTTCTTCCGGAGAGCCCTCATTCCGGAAGATCACCTGCTTCGTCAGAAGATTATGAGGATATCCCTCGATATTTTCCCGAGACCCTTCTGCTCATCGCCTTTGCAGTTCACTGCCACCGATATATCCCTATGGATATCTACATGCACTTGTCATTCTCATGATCATTTCTCGTCTCTCTTGTTGTTACAAGATGCCTTGAACTATTCTTCGTTGTCCCGAGAATCCTTTGAGTTTACTGTCTTGTAGTTTTATTTCGCATGAAAACTCTTATGGTTTTTTTCCTCGCATTTATCGAGGATTCGTTCTTCTCAATTGTTCATGTGTCGCACAAAATTCTTTGGGATACTTTTTGATCTTTCGAAAAGCCTCTGCAGCCTGTTATTCTTGAAATTCTTGCCTGCTTGCATTATGGTTAATTACATATGAGTAGTAGTCCTTGATAACATCCCTTGTCTTAGTCATTTTGAGCCTATTGATTCAATATGTGCGTACACACGCAGTCATCAGGTTATCCTTTTTAAAATTATCTTTCCGACTCAGACGTCATTCCGCACACGAGTTGGTTCTCGGCAATTCAAACCTTTATTGATTGTCCAACTAAGTGTTTTCAACTTATCCATCCTTGATCAGAGCGTCTGCTTCTGATCCTTCGTTTTGGAAACCATAATTTCTTTCTATTTAAGCATCAGACTAATCAGGTGATTCTTGAATTTGATGCCTCTGCATTCTTTCTTCCTCTGAATGAGTACCAATACTCACATAAGCTCCGTTGTGGATCGCCCGATCCATTGTTGGATTGTTATCCGACAGTGTCCTTCATATTCAATCACCTTGTGAGTTCTTCCCCTGATAAATAGTGCCTTTGGTAAATTGTATCATCTGCTTGGCCAACCATGCTCTGCTTTCGAGCTTGTGTGTTTACTTTTGAAACTTGTGGTATATGTTACTAAGATGCCTTATGGGTTGAACCTATGTCTTCCCCTAATCCATGATAACCTGAAAGTTTTCACGAGTTATACTCTTCTGGTATTTTGTCAGATAAAATTTCAACACTACAACCTCATCGAATGCGAGAAGTGAATGAAAGGTTAGGCATTTGAGAAGTGGGAGTCGACCTTGAACCTTGTGTTCATGCCCATGGACATGATGTAGATCTTACCATTAAAGCTTCCCTTAAAAGAATTATCCCTTTGGTATAAGTTCATCTTATATCTGGGATTTGGCCTTTTACAATCGTGGTTCCGACCATGTTCTCCTTTAAATACCATTTCTCGTGCAAGTTTAAGCACTTGTCTGCTATAGAGCAATACCCTAGGCCAACCTCTACTTTGATCTGTTGTCGAGTATTACCCCCTGGTATCTTGAGATTAGCACAGAACTACATAACTTCTTATGAGTTCTTCATTAAGTACTACATCCTAAATGATCCCATTTTTTCACGGGCTCCCAGTTTTTAAACACTCAAGTACACCGATAACTGAACCGAGTCCGCATTACGGTTCAACAACTCTTACTAATCTTCTTTACTTATGAGTTTGTACCCGAACTTGTCATTCCTAGCCTGTTGGCTATATCATCATCGTGATGATTTTAACTATGCTACCTGGTCCTTATTCCCGTAGCACCACTTTCGATGATGAGCTAAGCTTACGTTGATTTTTCCTCGACATATCATTCTGCCTTGAACAACAAACTTGATTCCGAGTTTGTGTTGTATCTGTGGTTCCAATAATCTTTCGCTGCATCAGTCCTTTTGCTTGATGCAGTCACTGTTCGATTGCTTATTTGCAGAGCCTCTTGTAGACATTTTGACTCCTTCCAGGATATCAGGCGAATTCATGATCATAAGGGCCATCCTTGTCCCTTGGTAATTGAGTTACCATTGACAACATCCTTACCTTCCTTTTATCACAAACTTGTTCATGTTATGGACACCACTTGCTATCTAGCTTGTATTATGTTCTACCTTGAAGTATTACTGTCTCTTATATCAACGATGTTGCGAGGGTTGCTCCACCTATCAAGAAGTCCTTATACAAGTGATACATCTCACCATCTACATTCGTTTCTTGGTCCCTGTGTTGATGCTAACCGGAATACCAACAAACGAACGGTGATGCTGGTATTCTGTACTTCTAGCAACCCTATTGCTTCGACGATAATGGTCGACAGTTCATTATTAGACCATTGGTTATTGATTGACCATTCTAACATTGGTCATGCTACCTAAGCCCATAAGTCGGATGCACCATTCAACCAATGTTTAATTTTGTATGTTTTCCTCGAGCATATCTCATTATATCATTTGATCTGACAATTGTGATCTGCTTGTTCACATAATTGTGGAAATCCATCCTTTGAAATTCTCGATGAATTGTTGCTGAATCCATCAGCCACCTCTTCATCCTCTCCTTGGTTTACTGATGAACTCTTGTTTCAGAATTCACTTCCATAGTTCATTTACCGAGAATCTTACAATGTCATCCCGTCAATTTGTGTTGCACCTTTTCTTCTCAGACATCCTGAGACTGAGGTATCCTGACACCAATCGGATCTGAATCTCGGTCAGATATGATGGTTGGAACATATTTCCAAGAGTTATAACATTGGTCTTTATGAGACTCGGTAAGGTGATGCCATGCTTAACACACCTGTTCGGGGGACCTATTGTTATAGTTTCCTTTTTAGCAAGGTTAGCCATTCTTCCATGAGGAAAATGTAAGACTTATTCTATAAGTTGTTCCTAATGTATCCTTTGTGTGTCCAAAGTCTGACCTTTGCTTAAAGACCATGTCAATGCTATCTCGAAGCATGTATGTGGTACTCTGATCATCGATAAGCACATTTGAAGGACCATGCTAAATTTCCTTTATCAATTTTCCAAACGCCATTGTTTCGGTAATGTCATAAACTTCCTCTCCCATAACCTAAATGGTTTTCTACGTTATATCCTGTCTTGGATATCATGCTCTGCTTGTCCTTGGGAAGGATATACCCCTGAATTATGTGTTTAAACACAATTTTCTTTCCATTGTTCTGAATAAATCTGATAGACACTTTTCCCTTTCCATTGGTTTGTTTAAACCCTTTCTATGATCTATATGATATAAGCAGTAATAATTCCCTGCTTATGCTAACACATCGGTGTACAACTCTGTTAGTAAGACCCTGTTACTATTGTTGATGACATTCCGGTAACCACCGATGGATGAGAACTTTGCCTATTGGTCCGCTCGTTTCAACGAGCAGGAAAATGGTTCTCTTCGTCCCTCGCCCTTGGTACCGATGTTGTTGCTGACATATAACTGACAGGCTACCCTCTGACATGCCTTACTTGCATGATCGTGCAAGACATCACCACCTTCCTACTTTTAACCCACATGGTGGTCCCATAACCCACAGTTCCACATGATAGAAACCTGACTCTCCTGTACACCCCCTGTTTCCTTAGCTATTCCTCGCGCGTGGTCTCGTATGTAATTCACAAGCCACCTTCCGAGAGATCAGCAATTATGGTTTTAGCTACAATACTTATTCTCATTGCTCTGAGCCCCTTTCATGCCTTGTTTCAGGCATCGAACAATTGCCTGCCCGCTCGGAACTTCTCATGGTACCTTCTTACTTTGATCGTGATATCTTCTTAAGTTTCAATTCGAGAGTTACTTTCCGCCACCTTCCCTGATGTTGTCTACCAGATAGTCAACCTTGTAGAGGTCCGTTCTTCTGGAATCCCCCCCTATTCTTTCGTAAGTACGATGGAGTTCCTAAAGAAGGGTACCGACTTCATCATGATGACCTGAAGAAAAGAAATAAAGACATCAATGAAAAGGATCAACTACTTCGGGAAGAGCAACCAAGACCAAGAAGATTCATTAGGATTTCGTAACTGATTCTTTTCCCTTGACTCCACCTCTAAAATCTCGGGATGAGATTTCTTGTAGTGGAGGAGATTTGTGACGCCCGGATAATTAGACTACAATAATCATATACTAATGATGCCATGTCACCGCTGTCACTGTTGTTGATCTCGCGTTAGTCCAAAACTGAGTCAAGTTCAAATTTCAAGTAACAAGTCAAATTATTATTTCTTCAAACTATCAAACAAAAATGTTTGATGAGTTAAAAATAATCATGAAGTAATTATCATATAGAAACCAACATCTTTTGAAATATTTAAATTACTTTAGAATATTCAACAAAACATGACCAACAACATTTATTGGACCATTTCAATTTAGACAAATATTTAAAACCATCCAAAATAAATTGGAACTTGTTGTACTAACTCAACATACTGCCTAGAATTTATGTGCAAGGTTAGTACCAAAACAAAACTCATTTGCTATTTATGACAATTGCGAACGTGAGAGAAAATTAGAAACACAAAAGAATAAAGAAAGGAGCTATGGGGCAATGTCTAGTTGGGCTTCAGTGTGAACAGTGTGTGGCCTAGCCCACCTTCTCCCCCATCTCCTTTCTCATGTACATAGGAGAGGGCGTGTCGCTCATCCACTGGCACCATGGCCGACGATACACACACATCGGGCATCCACCCGAGCTCTGGGGGAGATAAGGCCGACCCCGAGCCAGCGCACAAACCCTAGACTTCACATCCCCCTTTGATCACTAGATATCACATATTCTACCCTCTACTGCTTGCATTAGAGTAGTGTAGCATGTTACTGTTTCGATTAATCCTATTCTATTGCATAGCCTGTCATTGTTGCTACATCTGTTGATATCTTTACCTGCAATCCTAAATTCTTAGTATGGGATGCTAGTTTATCATCATTGGCCCTACATTCTTGTCAGTCTGCCTTGCTATACTATCGGGCCATGATCACTTGGGAGGTGATCACGGGTATATACTATACATATATGCATACTATACAGATGGTGACTAAAGTCGGGTCGGCTCGTTGAGTACCCGTGAGTGATTCACGGAATGGGGGCTGAAAGGTCATTTGTCCTGACGGCCCTCTGTGTGGATCTTTGCAGTGGAGCGACAGGGCAGGTTGAGACCACCTAGGCGAGAGGTGGGCCTGGCCTTGATCGACGTTCGCGGTTACTTCATAATAACACGCTTAACGAGACCTTGGTACTTGATCCGAGTCTGGCCACTAGACTATACGCACTAACCAACTACGCGAGAACAGTTATGGGCACTCGGCATCGTGGTATCAGCTGAAGGCTTCGTGACGTCAGCGACTGAGCGGCGCCCGCCGACCGCCCACGCAACGTGCAGGTGTGCAATGGGTGATGGGCCCAGACCCCTGTGCGCATAGGATTTAGATCGGCATGCTGACCTCTTTGTTGTGCCTAGGTGGGGCTGCGACGTGTTGATCTTCCGTGGCCGGGCATGACCCAAGAAAGTGTGTCCGGCCAGAGGGATAGAGCGTGTTGGGTTATGTGGTGCACCCCTGCAGGGAAGTTGATCTATTTGAATAGCCGTGTCCGACGATAAAAGGACGACCCGGAGTTGTACCTTGACCTTATGACAACTAGAACGGGATACATAATAAAACACACCCATACAAGTTCCACAGACAACCCGGTGATCGCTTTTCCATAGGGCGACGAGGGAAGGATCGCCAGGTAGGATTATGCTATGTGATGCTACTTGGAGGACTTCAATCTACTCTCTTCTACATGATGCAAGACGGAGGCTACCAGAAGCGTAGTCTTCGATAGGACTAGCTCTCCCCCTCTTATTCTGGCATTCTGCAGTTCAGTCCATCGATATTGCCTCTTTACACATATACCCATGCATGTGTAGTGTAGATCCTTGCTTGCGAGTACTTTGGATGAGTACTCACGGTTGCATTGCTCCCTCTTTTCCCCCTTTTTCCCCTTCTTCCCGGATGCCGCAACCAGACATTGGAGTCCAGGAGCCAGAGGATCCCGAGGATGGTTCTACAAGGAGTTCGGTTTTGAGGAGTAGTTAGGAGGTCCCAGGCCGGAGGCCTCGCCTTTTTGATCGTCGCTACTTTTGTGCTAGCCTTCTTAAGGAAAACTTGTTTAACTTATGTCTGTACTCATATATTATTGCTTCCGCTGACTCGTTTATGTTCGAGCACTTGTATTCGAGCCCTCGAGGCCCCTGGCTTGTAATATGATGCTTGTATGACTTATTTTACTTTTAGAGTTGTGTTGTGATATCTTCCCGTGAGTCTCTGATCATGATCGTACACATTTGCGTGCATGATTAGTGTACGGTCAAATCGGGGGCGTCACATGGCATCTGCAAGGACTGCATCTTAAAGGCCTCAAGACTTCAAGACTCGAGACAAGAATTCAATACACACTACTGGGTGACGGACGGTTGACGGGCACCCTGGAGAAACCAGTGGATGGCCGGGATGCATGGAGAAGCGCCATGACATCTTGCGGAAAGCTTCACCCGGAATCAAAGAGACGGAAGAATAATTCATGCCCGGAAGCTTACCTTTGCAACCGCAAGTCACTATGGGCTCTGGCTTGGTTGACCTTAGTTGAGACTGTGGCTGAGATTGTGTTAGTAGCTGTAGAACTATGGTAGGATTGGATGAGCACTGGACAGTGGTCAGGGAAACTCTTCGGAAGACCATGTTTTGGTCATCTTGTTCTCAAACACCCTTAAGTGCGAGAACGTAAAAGAGGGATCAAATCTTGCGGGTAAAGTGTACAAACCTCTACAGAGGGTTAAAACCTAATCGATTTGCTGTGTCCCCGGTTACGGACAACTTGAGCCTCTGGACTTGGATCTATCTCGAAAATCTCAACACCGGACTGATAACTTAATTGTGGGCAACTTATGATGATTTGGGCTATGAGACATCGCTTGGCGGAACCATGTCATGATTGTAAACTCCATAGTACAGACTCTTGATATTTCTTTGATGTTAGGGAAAATAAAACCAGTTTTTATGCAAAACAAAACTCAGACCCAGAGCCACAAAGCCATATTGCATATAGAATAGTTTTATCATCTGCTTTCTATTATTGTGATCTTGCTAGTACATTCAATGTACTGACTACATGGCTGCAACATATCATGTTGCAGATACTTTCTTCCGACGAGTAAGAGTATGGTACAGGGATACGGTCTACACTCAACTTGCCGATGGCGTTGATGGGACTCCACACCCGATTGATTGTTTTTACTGAGACTTATAAGGTATATATCAGTTTTACGTTATTCACACATGTGATTGCACTTTGATATATACATTGATGTACTGTGTGTGCCAGCATACTGATCCAGGGATGGCACAGATACACAGAGGCTTGACTGTCTGAGGTCGGGTCGTTACACAAGAAATCACTGCGCGTCATAGTGATTCATCATGATAATCAGTCAATCCAACGTCCACTTCACGTATTTACCGCGGGTCGTGGGGTAGTGGAACTGTAGCAGTTAATGTGAAACAGTAACTTTCTGAAGAGTCGCGCCCTCTCCCATGTTCTTTCCTTAAGAAGGAGAAACGTGAGAGGGTACTGCTCATTCGTTGCCTGCCCCGCTCCTCAGCCATCTTCTTCCGCAAGTGAGGCAACTGCCCTTCTTCCCTCCCCATACGCGCCGCCGGCCTCCCACCCAACGCCTTCTCCCCATCCCCGTCGTAATCTTGAGGGAATTGGGAAGAAAACCGCCGCCAAGGGAAAGCGGATGACCGCCGCGAAAGAGGCAGTCGCTGAGGGTAGCAAAAGGGCGACAGAGCTGGACAGGAAGTGGAGGGGAGACATCGTCTTCTTCCCGTCTGTGACGCCCCCGATTCAATCATACACTAATCATGGACGCAAATGTGTACGATCAAGATCAGGGACTCACGGGAAGATATCACAACACAACTCTAAAAGTAAAATAAGACATACAAGCATCATATTAAAAGCCAGGGGGCTCGAGGGATCGAATACAAGTGCTCGGACATAAATGAGTCAGCGGAAGCAACAATATCTGAGTACAGACATAAGTTAACAAGTTGCCATAAGGTGGCTAGCACAAACTGGGATACAGATTGAAAGAGGCGCAAACATCCTGCCTGGGATCCACCTAACTACTCCTGGTCATCGTCAGCGGCCTGCACGTAGTAGTAGGCTCCTCCAGTGTAGTAGTCGTTGTCGATGGTGGCGTCTGGATCCTGGGCTCCAACGTCTGGTTGCAGCGTCCGAGAATAAGAGGATAAAGGGGAAAAAGAGGGAGCAAAGCAACCGTGAGTACTCATCCAAAGTACTCTCAAGCAAGGAGCTACACAACTTATGCATGGGTATATGTGTAAGGAGACAATATTGGTGGACTGAACTGCAGAATGCCAGAATAATAGGGGGATAGCTAGTCCCATCGAAGACTACGCTTCTCGCAGCCTTCATCTTGCAGCATGTAGAAGAGAGTAGATTGAAGTCCTCCAAGTAGCATCGCATAGCATAATCCTACCCGGCGATCCTCCCCTCGTCGCCCTGTGGGAAAGCGATCACCGGGTCCTCGAGCATCGTATTCGAATAGATAAACTTCCCTGCAGGGGTGCACCACATAACCCAACACGCTCGATCCCCTTTGGCCGGGCACACTTTCCTGGGTCATGTCCGGCCTCGGAAGATCAACGCGTCGCATCCCCACCTAGGCACAACAGAGAGGTCAGCACGCCGGTCTAAATCCTATGCGCGCAGGGGTCTGGGCCCATCGCCCATTGCACACCTACACGTTGCGAACGCAGCCGGAAGCAGACCTAGCCCCCTTAATACAAGCGCAGGCTTACGGTCCAATCCGGCGCGCGCTGCTCAGTCGCTGACGTCAAGAAGGCTTCGGCTGATACCACGACGTCGAGTGCCCATAACTGTTCCCGCGTAGTTGGTTAGTGCTTATAGGCCAGTGGCCAGACTCAGATCAAATACCAAGATCTCGTTAAGCGTGTTATTATGAAGTAACCGCGAACGCTGACTAGGGCCAGGCCCACCTCTCTCTTAGGTGGTCTCAACCTGCCATGTCGCTCCGCCACAAAGTAACAGTCGGGGGCCGTCGGGAACCCAGGCCCACCTCGACCGGGATGGAGCCACCTGTCCTTCCAGCCCCCATATCCGAATCACTTGTGGGTACTCAACAAGCCAACCCGACTTTAGTCACCATCTGTATAGTATGTATATATGTATAGTATATACCCGTGATCACCTCCCGAGTGATCATGGCCCGATAGTATGGCAAGGCAGACTGACAAGAATGTAGGGCCAATGATGATAAACTAGCATCCTATACTAAGCATTTAGGATTGCGGGTAGGGTATCACCGACTGTAGCAACAATGACAGACTATGCAACAGAATAGGAGTAATTGAACAGTAACATGCTACACTACTTTAATGCAAGAAGTAGAGAGAAGAATAGGCGATATCTGGTGATCACGGGGGGGGGTGGGCTTGCCTGGTTGCTCAGGCAAGAAGGTGGGGTCGTCAACTCCATAGTCGAACTGGGGTCGCCGGCAGTCTCGGGGTCTACCGGAAAGAAGTAACGGAGGGGGAACACAATAAATAACAAAGCAATCAAAGCATCACAAAGCGTAACATGGCAATACGCGGTGCTAGGTGTGCCCTAACACGGTAGTAGGTGATACCAACGAAGGGGGAAACATCCGAGAAAGTATCCCCGGCGTTTCGCGTTTTAGGACAGATGAACCGGAGGCATATCTGGCCATGGGCTGGGCCGGGCCGGGCTAGGGCTGGGCCTGAAAAAGCCCACGGTAGAAAACTAAGGCCCAGGCCCTCCCAGGCCCTACCATCGGGCCTACTTTTCAAGCCCAAGCCCGGCCCATCTGGTAAAAAGCCCTGAAAAGCCCTTAGGGCTTAGGGCCGTCGGCTGGGCCTCTTCCTTAAAATGCCAATATGCCAAGCCCAAGCCCGTCCAGGCCCTGTTGGTGGGCTCAAAACTCAGGCCCAAGCCCGGCCCATGGGCAAGCCCATCAGGCATAGGCCCTGGATTTCAGGGGCGGGCCTGGGTGGGCCGACAGGGCCGGGCCTGAGATGGCCAGGAATAACCGGAGGTGAAATGTTGGAGGTTCACTATGCTAGGGACGCGTGACGGATGAACGGGCTGCGTATCTGGATTCGTCTTGTCGTTTTGAGCAACTATCATATACAAAGTTTTTCCATCCGAGGTACAGTTTATTTTATATTAATTTTCAAAGTTTTATTTCATTTTTAGAATTAACAGAATTAATTTAATTAGAACATGCAGTTATGACATCAGCATGATGTCAGGGTGATGTCAGTAGTCAAACAGTCAGTTGACTAAGTCAAACTGACGTGTGGGTCCTACTGTCATTGACTATTAACTATCTAACCAAGTTAATTAGTTTAACTAACATATTAATTAGCTTAAGTTAATTAAGTTAATTGAGTTAGTTAGTTAATTAATTAATTTAATTATTAATTATATTATTATTATTTCTTATTCTATTTTTTATAAAATGTTTAGGGGGCGGGGCCCAGCTGTCAAAGGCCCAAGGGCCTAGCGGGTTTGGACGCGGGTGCGCGAACGGGCGCGGGCGCCAGGAGCGGGCGCGCGATAGGGGCGAGATCGGGCGCGGCGTCGCCCGAGCGGGAGCGCTGGCGAGTAGGGTGGAGGCGGCGGCGTCAGGCGGGTAGCAGTGGGCAGAGCGCGCGCAGGCAGGACGACGCGCGCGTCGGCTGTCGGGCGCATGGGTTAAGTGGCCGCGAGCGGTAGAAAGGTGGGGGCACAGTCCTGGACACGGGAGCAATGGGACGGCACGCCGACAGGCGTGCGCGGGGCGCACACGCGCGGTGGCCACGGCGACGAGCGCGAGGTACGCGAGCGCGCAGCGCCGGCAGGTGGTGTCACGCGAGGAAGAGTAAAGGAAGCGGGGCTCACTGCGGGCGTAGGGAACGGGGCAATGGGGCTCGTGGTGGGGGACGGGGATGACGCGACGAAGACGAGGCAGTCCGGCATGGTGGAATCGACGAGGTGGCCGTGGCGGTGGCGGGTGGCGTTGCGGACGGAACGACGTCGGCGAGGCGACGCAGCGATGGCGTCAGGTCGGCCTCCCCCCGTTCCAGACGGGATCGGCAGAGGGGCGGGGAGGCGTCGGTGGGAAGGAGGTCGAGGAGGCGAGCGCCAGCGTGGCGACGAAGGGGGCGGCATCGACGATGCTGGCGAGTGGCGCCGGGGCGGTCCAGCGGAGACGGGTTCGATCCCGACGGCGTCGGGGTCCTTGCCCCCGATCTCGATCCAGATCGGGTGGGGGGCGGGGGGGGGGGGGGGCGATGTGGGGGGAGTGGGTGCGATAGGTTAGGGTTACGATGGGAGGAGTGGGAGTGGGTTAGTAGGCACTGGGTGGGTCGGCCTGGGGTTGGCCTGGTGGCCTGCTGGCTAGCTGGGCCATTCGGCCCGGGGGGGGGGGGTTCTTCCTTTTTCTCTTTTGTTTAAGTTTTTGTTTTTATTTATTTTTCTTTTTACTGTTTTAAATTTTAGATTCACATTATTTTTATTAGTAAAATATGACAACAACTCCTAAAATAACGTTTCAAAATAACCCTCAACCACAAAAGGTTTTAACCCAAAATAAATTAGTTTTGTATTTTATAAAATACCGAAGGCATTTAAAAAATGTTTTTGCTACCGTTCAAATCATTTTAGTGCATTTATACATTATATAAAATGTGGATTATTCATCATAATCATCTATGCATTAACTGACACAACCCGAACAGTTTGGTTTTTAATATTTGAAAACTTTTGATGTTTGCCTGTTTTTAAATTTGAATTTGAATCAGTTTCGAACTAACGTGAGATTAGTAACAGTAATCGAGGTGACATGGCTCCATTAGCACAAGTTACTGTAGCTTGATTATCCGGGTGTCACAATTCTCCTCCACTACAAGAAATCTCATCCCGAGATTTAGGAGCGGGAATAAGGGGGAAGGGATTTGGTTACGAAATTCTAACGAATCTTCTCGTTCTTGGTTGCACTTCTCGAAGAGGTCGATCCATTACATTGATGTCTTCATTTCTCTGCTTCAGGTCATCATGATGAAGTCATCATTTTCTTCCGGAACTCCAACGTACTTACGAATAGGTAAGGGACAGCTCGGATACGACAGAATGCTTATGAGGGAAACAATCTAGGGTTAAACCATGAATGAGCATAAGATTATCTCTCGAGTTGAACATATAAAATACAATGAGAGTAAGGTTCGAAGGTACAACAAGAGGTTCCAAGCGGATAGATAGTTGCTCGATGTCTGAACCAGAGTGAGAAAGGGGTTCAGAGCAGCGAGAGTAAGTATTGCATCCGATACCATAATAGAGCACTAGGAAGGTGGCCCGTAAATTAAATACGAAGCCAAGCGTGAGGAATAAGTTTGGAAACAGGGGGGTATAGGAGAGTCAGGTTTCGATCCTGTGGAACTGTGGGTTATTGGCCCACCATGTGGGTTAAAAGTAGGAAGGGCGGAGACGTCTTGCGTGATCATGCAAGCAAGGCATGTCAGAGGGTAGCCTGTCGATTATGTCGGCAACAATGTCGGTACCAAGGGCGAGGGATGATGAGAACCATTTTCCCGCTCGTTAGCACGAGGCGGACCAATAGGCAAAGTTCTCGTCCATCGGCGGTTACCAGAATGTCATCGACAATAGTAACAGGGTCTTACTGATAGAGTTGTACTGAGGTGTTTACATAAGCAGGAGAATATTATTGCTTAGATCATAAAGATCACAAGAAACCTCAAACCAACCAATGGAAAGGAAAATACGATTATCAGATTAAATAGTACAATGGAAAGGCAAATGTGCTTAAACACATATTTCAAGGGTATATCCTTCCCAAGGACAAGCAGAGCACGATATCCATGACATGATGTAATGTAGAAAACTCTTTAGGTAGGGGAGATCATTTTCATGACATTACCCATACAACAATGTTTAGATAATTGAGCAGGAAACATTTAGTATTGGGCTTCAAATGTTCCTATTGAAAATCAGAGTACCATAGACATGCTTCAAGATAGCATTGAAATGGTCAACAGGTGAAGATCAGACTTTGGAAACAAAAAGGATCCATCAGGAACAACTTGTAGAATAAGTCTTACAATTTCCTCACGAAAGAATGACTAACCTTGCCAAAAAGGAAACTATAACAATAGGTCCTCCGGCCAGGTGTGCTAGGCATGACATCACCTTACCGGGTCATATAAGGACCAATGTTATAACTTTTGAAAATATGTTCCAACCATCATATCCGACCGAGATTCAGATCTGATTCGTGTCAGGATACCTCAGACTTAGGATGCCTGAGAAGAGAAGGTGCGACACCAATTGACGAGATGACAATGTAAGATTCTTGGGAAATGAACTATGGAAGTGAGTTCCGAGACAAGAATTCATCATTAAACCAAGGAGAGAATGAGGAGGTGGTTGATGAACTCAACGACAATTCATTGAGATTTCCAAAAAGATGGATTTCCACAATTATGTGAACAAGGAGATAACATTAGTCAGATCAAATGATACAATGATGTATGCTCGAGGAAAACATACACAATTTACAATGATAGAAGGATGCACCCGGAAATCTAGACTAGGTAGCACGATCAATGTTTGAATGATGATTCAATAAGCAATAGACTTAGAATGAAACTACCGACCATTAACTCCAAAGCAATAGGGTTGCTAGAAGTACAGAACTCAAGCAACATTGTTAGCATATTGGTATCCTGGTTAACAAACAACACGGGGACCAAGGAAGAATCGTGATGGTGAGAAGTATCATCATACCGAGAATTTCTAAGAGGTGGAGCAATCCCCACAACATTCTCGACAGAAAAGACAGTAATACTTCAAGGCAGAACACAACACTAACCGGAGAGCAAGTTGTATTCATAATGTGGACAAGTTCGTGATGAAAGGAAGTCAAGGGTGTTGTCGATGATAATAAAAATCATCGAGGGCAAGGATGGTATTTCTCTTCATGAATTCAATCGATATCCTGGAAGAGCTCAAAATGTTGATGGTGATCACGACACAATTGTCAAGAGATTTCATGAAGGTGTAATCGATCGGCGATGACATCAACTCAAAGGACTGATAAAGCAAGAGGTTATTGGAACCACGAGTACGACACAAACTCAAAATCAAGCTTGTTGTTCAAGGCGAAATGATATGTCGAGGAAAATCGACGTAAGCTTAGCTCATCATCGAAAGTGGTGCTCCGGGAATAAGGACCAGGTAGCACAGTTAAAAAGTTGCACGATAAGGATATAGCCGATCAAGCTAGGAATGGCTTGATCGGGTACAAACTCGTACTAAGAGTAGTTGAACCGTAGTGCGGACTCGCTTCAGTTATCGGTGTCTTTGAGTGTTTAATAACTCAGAGCCCATGAAAAATTGTAATCAGTGAGAATGTAGTACTTGATGAAGAACTCATAAGAAGTTATGCAGTTCCAAGATAATCTCGAGATACCAGGGGGTAATACTCGACGACAGTCCAAAGTAGAGCTTGGACTGGGGTATTGCTCTATAGAAGGTAAGTGCTTAAACATGCACGGGAAATGGTATTTAAAGGAGATCATGGTCGGAACCACGATTGCAAAAGGCCAGATCCCAGATATAAGATGTACTTATACCAAGGGAATAATTAATTTAAGAGAAGCTTTAATGATAAGATCTACATCGTGTCCATGGGCATGAACACAAAGTTCAAGGTCGACTCCCACTTCTATAATGCATAACCTTCCATTCACTTCTCGTCCTCGAAGAAGTTGTATGGTAGAAAATTATTTGCTAAACACTAGAAGGGTATGACTTGTCAAAACCTTCCGGTTCATACGGTTTTTAAGGAAGGTATAGGTTCAACCCATAAGGGAATCTTATGAACACATACCACAAACTACAGGAGCAAATAACTCCAGCTCGGAAGTAGAGCATGGTTGACAAAGAAGAAGATACCGATTGTCAAAGACATTATGTATCATGGGAATAACTCACAAGAATTTTTCAATGTGAAGGATACTAACGGATAATAACCCAGCAATGGGCTTGGCGGTGCACAACAGAGTTGATGTGAGTATCGGTACTCAATAAGAGGAGGAAAGGATGCAAATGCATCGGATTATAGAACATCTGAATAATTCGATGCTTTGGTAACAAAGGTATTATGATTTGCAAAATGAAGGATCAGAAGCAAACACTCTGATCAAAGATGGATAGTCGAATAGACATAGGGGCATACAATCGACGACAAATTGATTGGTCAAGAACCAGCTCATGTCCGGAGAGACGTCTGAGCTGAAGGGAAGAATTCTATTGCTTGATGATTGCGAGCATTCGCAAACATATCCAATTAATGTACTAAAAATAATAGTGAGAAAGGGTGCCAATAAGATTATTAGACTTATGGGATTAACCATAATGCAAGCAAGCAAGCATTTCAAGAGCAATAGCATGTTGAGGATTTTCGTAAGATCAAATAGTATTTCGAAGAATTTTATGAAACACATGAACAACTGCGGATGAACGAATCCTCGACAAGGGTGAGGTATTATCCGTAGGGGTATTCATGCGGCAAAGAATTGCAAAGCAGTAAGGTCAAAGGATTCTCGGAACAATGGAGAGCAGTTCGTTGCACCTTGTAATAACAAGATCAATGGGATTGAATATAAGAATGGCAGATGTATGCAGTTATCCATAAGGATATAACAGTGGTAGGGAATTTTCAAAAGTGATGGGCACAAGTGTCCCAAGAGAACATCGTAGAGTATCTTCGAAATCTTCTGGTGCCGTAGGCGATCATTTGTGATAAGGGGCTCTCCGGGAGAAAGTAGTTACGAGAACCTAGAGTCAGATTTAGTAAAATCATTTAACCCGAATAGAGGAGAGATTAGAGCCCCAGAGTATAGGTCGAGGAATAAAAGGTCCTAATATAACCCAATTGGCGACGTGGGCCCATGGGCCGCATAGCCAAGTTAGTAAAACAATTTTCATCGACTAAACTCAACTTTGGCCAAGGAGTTGGAAAGGGGGATTCCAACAGGCAGTCGGCTCTAATACGAACTTATGACGCCCCCGATTCAATCATACACTAATTATGCACTGAAATGTGTACGATCAAGATCAGGGACTCACGGGAAGATATCACAACACAACTCTAAATGTAAAATAAGACATACAAGCATCATATTACAAGCCAGGGGCCTCGAGGGCTTGAATACAAGTGCTCGGACATAAACGAGTCAGCGGAAGCAACAATATCGGAGTACAGACATAAGTTAACAAGTTGCCATAAGATGGCTAGCCCAAACTATGATACAGATCGAAAGAGGCGCAGGCCTCCTGCCTGGGATCCACCTAACTACTCCTGGTCGTCGTCAGCAGCCTGCACGTAGTAGTAGGCTCCTCCAGTGTAGTAGTCGTCATCGACGGTGGCGTCTGGATCCTGGGCTCCAACGTCTGGTTCCGGCGTCTCAGGAGAAGAGGATAAAGGGGAAAAAGAGGGAGCAAAGCAACCGTGAGTACTCATCCAGAGTACTCGCAAGCAAGGAGCTACACTACTTATGCATGGGTATATGTGTAAGGATGCAATATCGGTGGACTGAACTTCAGAATGCCAAAATAAGAGGGGGATAGCTAGTCCTATCGGAGAATACGCTTCTGGCAGCCTTCATTTTGCAGCATGTAGAAGAGAGTAGATTGAAGTCCTCCAAGTAGCATCGCATAGCATAATCCTACCTGGCGATCCTCCCCTCGTCGCCCTGTGGGAAAGCGATCACCGGGTTGTCTCTGGAACTTGTCTGGGTGTGTTTTATTAAGTATCCGGTTCTAGTTGTCATAACGTCAAGGTACAACTCCGGGTCGTCCTTTTACCGAGGGACACGGATATTCGAATAGATAAACCTCCCTGTAGGGGTGCACCACGTAACCCAACACGCTCGATCCCCTTTGGCTGGACACACTTTCCTGGGTCGTGCCCGGCCTCGGAAGATCAAACGTCGCAGCCCCACCTAGGCACAACAGAGAGGTCAGCACGCTGGTCTAAATCCTATGCACGCAGGGGTCTGGGTCCATCGCCCATTCCACACCTGCACGTTGCGAACGTGGCCGGAAGCAGACCTAGCCCCCTTAATACAAGCGCATGCTTACGGTCCAATCCGGCACGCGCCGCTCAGTCTCTGACGTCAAGAAGGCTTCTGCTGATACCACGACGTCGAGTGCCCATAACTGTTCCCGCGTAGTTGGTTAGTGCGTATAGGCCAGTGTCCAGACTCAGATCAAGTACCAAGATCTCGTTAAGCATGTTATTATGAAGTAACCGCGAATGCTGACCAGGGCTAGGCCCACCTCTCTCCTAGGTGGTCTCAACCTGCCATGTCGCACCGCCACAAAGTAACAGTCGTGGGCCGTCGAGAACCTCGGCCCAACTCTACTGGGATCGAGCCACCTGTCCTTCCAGCCCTCATATCTGAATCACTTGCGGGTACTCAACGAGCCAACCTGACTTTAGTCACCATCTGTATAGTATGTACATATGTATAGTATATACCCGTGATCACCTCCCGAGTGATCACGTCCCGATAGTATAACAAGGCATACTGACAAGAATGTAGGCCCAATGATGATAAACTAGCATCCTATACTAAGCATTTAGGATTGCGGGTAAGCTATCAACGACTGTAGCAACAATGATACGCTATGCAACAAAATAGGAGTAACCGAACATTAACATGCTACACTACTCTAATGCAAGTAGTAGAGAGAAGAATAGGCGATATCTGGTGATCAAGGGGGGGGGGCACAATAAATAACAAAGCAATCAAAGCATCACAAAGCGTAACATGGCAATACGCGGTGCTAGGTGTGGGTCCTACTTTCATTGACTATTAACTAACTAACAAAGTTAATTAGTTTAACTAACAGATTAATTAGGTTAAGTTAATTAAGTTAATTGATTTACTTAATTAATTAATTAAGTAAATTATTACTTATATTATTATTATATCTTATTCTTTTTTTTATAAAATGTTTAGGGGGCGAGGCCCAACTGTAATAGGCCCAAGGGCCTAGCGGGTTCGGACGCTGGTGCGCGAACGGGCGCGGGCGCCAGGAGCGGGCGCCCGATAGGGGCGAGATCGGCCGCGGCGTCGCCCGTGCAGGAGCGCCGGTGAGCAGGGCGGTGGCGGCGACGTCAGGCGGGTAGCAGCGGGCAGAGCGCGCACGGGCGGGACGGCGCGCGCGTCGCCGTCGGGCGCGAGGGTTCAGTGGCCGCGAGCGGCAGAGAGGGGGGGCACAGACCTGGACACGGGAGCAACGGGATGGCGCGCCGACAGGCGTGCGTGGGGCGCACACGCGCGGTGGCCACAACGATGAGCACGAGGGAGAGGAAAGGAAGCGGGGCTCACTGCGGGCATAGGGAACGGGGCAATGGGGCTCGTGGTGGGGGACAGGGACGACGCGTCGAAGACGAGGCAGGCCGACGAGGTGGAGTCGACGAGGTGGCTGCGGCGGTGGCGGGTGGCAATGCGAACGGAACGACGTCGGCGAGCCGCCATGGCGACAACGTCTGGTCGGCCTCCCCCCGTTCCAGACGGGATTGGCAAAGGGTCAGGAAGGCGTCAGCGGGAAGGATGTCGAGGAGGCGAGCGCTAGCGTGGCGGCGAAGGGGGCGGCGCCGACGATGCTGGTGAGTGGCGCCGGGGCGGTCCGGCGGAGACAGGTTCGATCCCAGCGATGTCGGGGTCCTTGGGGGGGGGGAGATGTGGGAGGAGTGGGTGTGCTAAGATAGGGTTATGGTGGGAGGAGTGGGAGTGGGTTAGTAGGCACTGGGTGGGTCGGTCTGGGGTTGGCCTGGTGGCCTGCTGGCTAGCTGGGCCATTCGGCCCGCGGGGGGGGGGGGTCCTTCCCTTTTCTCTTTTGTTTAAGTTTGTGTTTTTATTTATTTTTCTTTTTACTGTTTTAAATTTTAGATTCACATTATTTTTACTTAGTAAAATATGACAACAACTCCTAAAATAACGTTTCAAAATAACCCTCAACCACAAAAGGTTTTAACCCAAAATAAATTAGTTTTGTGTTTTATAAAATACCAAAGGCATTTAAAAAATGTTTTTGCTACCGTTTAAATCATTTTAGTGCATTTATACATTATATAAAAATGTGGATTATTCTTCATAATCTTCTATGCATTAACTGACACAACCCGAACATTTTGGTTTTTAATATTTGAAAACTTTTGATGTTTGCCTGATTTTAAATTTGAATTTGAATCAGTTTCGAACTAATGTGAGATTAGTAACAGTAATTGAGGTGACGTGGCACCATTAGCAAGGGTTACTGTAGCTTGATTATCCGGGCATCACACCGTCGAACTTGGACGGTGACGTGCTGAGGCGAGGTAGAGATATCTGGGGGGGGGGGGGGGGGGAAGTCCCGAAAGGTTATGGCGCTCCCAAGGTCTTGGCAGAGGGGGAAGAGAACTCGCAAGATTCATATCGATTTTTTGCACATATTTCATCCGCGGTCTCTGTCCTCCCTTCTCGAATTTTCTTGAGGCAATGATGGTGATCTATGGGTTCCATCCCCTGGACTTCACGCCAAATGCAATAGCGTGTATGGAAATCTTTGCTCATCTGTCCGAGAATTTTGTCGGGGTCGCCCCCAATGTTGATATGTTCAGGCATTATTTCGTCCCGCGGGTGGACAATAAAGCTCAGCGCTCCGGGAACATAAGATGGATGCCACGAGTGTCAAGGAAGAATTGGGATTACATTCCTGGCATGCAGCATGGGAGATGGGAGGAGTGGAGGGGAGATTGGTGTTGGATTCAGGACGAGAAGGCCCTAGATTTCTACCAAGCATGGTTAGAGTGCATCGAGCGTGGCAATGATTGGATAGCAGTGGGCCTTACTGACGACAGGCTCCGCCCGGTAACAAACATGATTATCCGTTTGAAGGCTACCAGGTTAACTATCGAGCATGTGGGGGCCGACTTTCTCCTTCGTCGCATCTCACCTTTACAGAAAAGAGACAGATTTTCCTAGGAGTATGGAGATGCGACGGATAGGATGAGTGAAAGGATCGAGAAGAGGTGTCTAGATGGGGGGTGATTAGACACTAAGTACCAAAAGTTGCAGTTTTAACTTCTTTAAGTTGGAGTGGAGTTTAGGCACAAGTTTAACACTCACAATACATATCAAGAAGGCATGCAAAGAGTATATGAGCAGCGGAAAGTAAAGCATGCAACTTGCAAGAATGTAAAGGGAAGGGTTTGGAGGGTTCAAACGCAATTGGAGACATAGATGTTTTTTTCGTGGTTCCGATAGGTGGTGCTATCGTACATCCACATTGATGGAGACTTCAACCCACGAGGGTAACGGTTGCGCGAGTCCACGGAGGGCTCCACCCACGAAGGGTCCACGAAAAAGCAACCTTGTCTATCCCACCATGGCCGTCGTCCACGAAGGACTTGTCTCATTAGCGGTAGATCTTCACGAAGTAGGCGATCTCCTTGCCCTTACAAACTTCTTGGTTCAACTCCACAATCTTGTCGGAGGCTCCCAAGTGACACCTAGCCAATCTAGGAGACACCACTCTCCAAGAAGTAACAAATGGTGTGTTGATGATGAACTCCTTGCTCTTGTGCTTCAAATGATAGTCTCCCCAACACTCAACTCTCTCTCACAGGATTTGGATTCGGTGGAAAGAAGATTTGAGTGGAAAGCAACTTGGGGAAGGCTAGAGATCAAGATTCATATGGTAGGAATGGAATATCTTGGCCTCAACACATGAGTAGGTGGTTCTCTCTCAGAAAATGTATGTTGGAAGTGTAGGTTCATTCTGATGGCTCTCTCCACGAGTGAAGAGTGGGTGGAGGGGTATATATAGCCTCCACACAAAATCTAACCGTTACACACAACTTGCCAATCTCGGTGGGACCGAATTAAGAAACTCGGTCGGACCGATTCAGCAAATCTAGTGACCGTTAGGATTTTCGGTGGGACCGACATGCAACTCGGTAGGACCGATATGGTTAGGGTTAGGGCATAACGTACTCTTGGTGAGACCGATTACTCAAACTCGGTAGGACCAATTTTGGTAATAAGTTAACCAGAGAGTTGGTCAGGCAAACTCGGTAGGACCGATTACACAAACTCGGTAGGACCAATTTTGGTAATAAGCTAACCAGAGAGTCTGCATTGTAATCTCGGTAGTACCGATTACTCAAACTCTGTGAGACCGATTTTAGTAATGGACATGCACAGACAGATTACAATCCCATCTTGGTGAAACCGAGATCCCTATCGGTGAAACCGATTTGCCTAGGGTTTGTGGCAGTGGCTATGACATCTAAACTTGGTGGCGCCAGATAGAAAGAATCGGTGGGGCCGAGTTAGACTTTTGGTTTAGGTCATATGTGGATGTGGGAAAGTAGTTGAGGGTTTTGGAGCATATCACTAAGCACTTTGAGCAAGCAAGCCATTAATCAACACCTCATCCCCTCTTGATAGTATCGGCTTTTCCTATAGACTCGATGTGATCTTGGAGCTTTGGAAAGACATGTAATAGGCATAGGCTCCCCCTACATGTATGCAATCATGTGAATATGGAATATAAGAGCATGTGAATGCATAGACATGACAGAGTAAGCAATGTGTTACATGTATCTTGGCTATTTGGATCAGAGCAAAGGATGTGAATATGGGAAATGTACCTTCATGCTCATGAGTCCTTCTTGCAAACAGTATCTACATCAGCAAGAATTCCTCATACACATGATTGTGATGCATATACTTACCTTGTGGTCTTGGGTTGGCTTAGGATGGAATGGACCTGTGAAAATAAGGTTAGATAACACAGATGCACTTACTAGCCAGAGCAAACAGAAAGAAACCACAAGAGTACCAAGACTGGGATGACATGTAGAGAGTGAGTACTAAGTACCACATTTGATATAGACATGTCCCCAAAGGTAAAGATGTTTAATGAATTTAAAGAATTTAAAGAATTTCTTTCCCGTAGATGTCTTGCTCCCCCTGAATCTAGCATGGGATACTGGGAGAAGATAGGGAACAGAAAATCAGAGCTCAAAGAAGCAAATGAACAGAGCTAATGCAAATAAGCACATATGAACACGTCTTTCCCCTCAAGAAGACATGTGGCATCTCCCCTCTTGAACACCAAGCATCTGTGATCCTTGAATATTACTCTCTCCTTGAGTATTCTCTCCCCCTAGAGATATGAGTATTCTCTCCCCCCTAGAGATATGATTAAGCTTTGATGTGATCTCTTTCTCCCCCTTTGACATCAATTTCCAAGAAGGGCCTTCTAGAATTTGTCGTGAATTGGTTTGGTCCTTCAGTCACAGCACAAAGCACTAAGGTAAATGTGATGCTTGTAGAGGACAAGATTCATTAAGTGGAGCTGGATCAAGAGTAAAGCAGGAACGAATGGCAAAATGTCTTTCCTATAGTGAAATCGGTGGCACCGAGTGGTATTCTTCGGTTGCATCGAAAGAATTCGGTGAGGCCGAAAACAAGAGACCGGTGTAACCGAGTTCATCACAGAGAAAACACTTGTCACCTCAGCTCACTAGACAAGTAAAATCTCACAAAGATCTACAAGGAATTAACTGAAGGATTTGCAATGAATTGGATGCAGTGAATGGTGAACAAATAGAAAAAAAGGAAGTCTAGATGAAGTTTTTTTTTTTTTCGAAAAGGGGAAACAAATATGCATGAGACAAATGCAAGAGCACAAAAAAGAACACAAGTAAACTTCATCTAGGGATGGTCGGCGACAAAGTCACCTATGTTAGAGTATATTGACTTAGGAGTCAAGTGAGATCACTTGATCATAGGTCATACTCATTGTTTAAGCTCAAAATGGGGTTACCATTTTTTGTTTAAGCATCTTGATGTATTCACATCTTGTCGAGTTGCTTTGACTCATGACTTGGAGTAAAGCTTCTCTAAGATGGAATAACATACCTTGGGTGGTGGTGTTGATCATGTAGTTGAACTTGTGTGGGTTGCTCAAGGTTGATGTAGCTCATCAAGAATTTGGAGCACCACTTGGAATTTGAGTTCATCTACCTACATGGGTTAGTTTTTGCA
Source organism: Triticum aestivum (assembly GCF_018294505.1). Lineage (NCBI taxonomy): Eukaryota > Viridiplantae > Streptophyta > Magnoliopsida > Poales > Poaceae > Triticum > Triticum aestivum. The sequence continues at coordinate 318,658,488 of NC_057801.1, read as the reverse complement.
AGGAAGAGCACTTGTGTATCCAAAATGACAATTATGAAACTCGACATAGAATTTGTTAAAGGATATGTTTGAAAGGTTTCATGCTTCCTTGGCTTCACCCACCGTTGTGTAGAGACTTGGTGATGTAGAGATTGCTCAAGATGTGAGTGATTCGTGATCTCATAGATTTAGATTCATCCAAGTACCTACATGGGTTAGATAACATGCAAGATGCAAATATATCCAAGACATAAGATAGTCATCATAAGAGAAATATCAAGGATTAGTCATAAGCTCATGTCTTGCATGTATCCAATGGAGTTCCTACTCCAAGTTTGAGGCATCAATGATGTTCAATTCACCTCTTAACCCGCAAAACACTTTCTCATCAAGTGGTTTAGTGAATATATCCGCTAATTGCTTTTCGGTGCGAACATGCTTAAGATTAATGTCCCCTTTGGCAACATGATCTCAAATGAAATGATGAAGAACTTCAATATGCTTAGTTCGAGAGTGTTGCACGGGATTGTGAGCAATCTTGATAGCACTCTCATTGTCACAAAGTAATGGAACATGTTTCACATATATCCCATAATCTTTAAGAGTTTGGGTCATCCAAAGTAATTGAGCACAACATGAACCAGCAGCAATGTATTCCGCTTCGGCGGTGGATAAGGATACCGAGTTTTATTTCTTGGAGGACCAAGATACAAGAGATCTACCAAGAAATTGACAAGTACCTGAAGTGGACTTTCTATCAACCTTGTCACCGACATAGTCCGAGTCGGAGTAGCCAACAAGATCGAAAGAGGCCCTCTTAGGATACCAAATGCCAAAATTTGGTGTATGGATTAAGTATCTAACTATGCTTTTCACGGCCTTAAGATGACATTCTTTAGGAGCAGCTTGATATCGTGCACACATGCAGACACTTAGCATGATATCGGGATCTGAAGCACATAGATATAACAATGAACCAATCATAGAGCGATAAACCTTTTGATCGACCGGTTCACCATCTTTGGTCAAATCAAGATGTCCACTAGTAGGCATGAGTGTAGTCATACCTTTGCATTCTTGCATATTGAACTACTTGAACATGTTCTTGGTGTACTTCGTTTGAGATACAAAGGTACCTTCCTTAGTTTGTCTGATTTGCAAACCAAGAAAGAATTTGAGTTCACTCATCATAGACATCTCAAACTTCTCCGACATTAGCTTCCCAAACTTTTCACTAAAATGAGGGTTAGTCGAACCAAATATAATATCATCAACATAAATTTGGCATACAAATAGTTCTCCGTTGACCCTTTTTGTAAAAGGAGTAGAATCTATTTTTCCAATTTCAAACCTTTTTTCAATAAGGAACTTGGTCAAGCATTTATACCACGCTCTAGGAGCTTGTTTAAGACCATAAAGAGCTTTGTGAAGCTTGTAAACATGATCAGATTTCTTGGGATTAACAAAGCCGGGAGGTTGTTTAACATAAACTTCCTCCTCTATTTCACCATTTAGAAAAGCACTTTTAATGACCATTTGGTACAAGGTGATATCATGGTGATTAGCACAGGCAAGTAAGATGCGAATGGACTCAAGTCTAGCAACGGGAGCATAAGTCTCACCATAGTCCATACCTTCGACTTGTGTGTAGCCTTGGGCGACGAGACGTGCTTTGTTGCGAACTACTTGTCCATCTTCATCTTGCTTGTTGCAAAACACCCATTTGGTACCGATGATGTTGTGGTTGTTGTCGGGCTTCTCAACCAATGTCCAAACTTGATTTCTCTCAAAGTTGTGTAGCTCTTCATGCATGGAGTTTATCCAATCCGGATCTTCCAATGCTTCTTCAACCTTCATAGGTTCAACGCTAGAGATGAATGAATAGTGTTCACAAAAGTTAGCTAAACGAGTTTTAGAGCGAGTGATTCTCCCGGTTTGGATATCTTTGTAGATTTGCTCGACAGGATGGTCTTTAGCAATTCTTGCTCGAACTCGTGAAAGCTGTTGCTTGGGTCTTGGTTGAACATCTTCTTCATCTTGTTCTTCTTATTGGTCTTCTTCAATGTTGGCGTTGTCGTTCTCTTGTCGTGGTGGAGAAGGAGGTTGTTGACGTTCGTCTTGGTGCACTTCCTTGTTTTCTTCATCTTGGTGTGTCCCACTTGTGGATGCTTCTGTATCAACTCTTGGTTCACCTTGTCGTGAGGTAGAGGCTTCCACTTGGACAGACGGTGTACTCTCCTTCACCTCCGTTGGACGAATCTTGCCAATATACAAGTCTTGAATTGCTTCCGAGGGGTCTTTGTCTCCTACATCAATTGGCGATTGCTCTACTTGGGAGCCGTTAGATTCATAAAACTTCACATCTACCGTTTCTTCAACCTTTCGGGTGAAATTGTTGTAGACACGGTATGTGTGAGAGTTTGAGCCATAACCAAGTAGGAAACCTTCATGAGATTTAGGAGCAAATTTAGAACGACGATGCTTATCAAGAATGTAGCACTTTGAGCCGAATACTTCAAAGTATCCAACTTGGGGTTTGTTACCAGTGAGGAGCTCGTATGCAGTCTTGCCGAGTAGCTTGTGGAGATACAAGCAATTTGTTGCATGACAAGCCGTCTCAACCGCTTCCACCCAATAGTGCTTCGGCGTCTTGTACTCATCAAGCATCGTTCTCGCCATTTCGATGAGTGTCCGGTTCTTCCTCTCAACAACTCCATTTTGTTGAGGTGTGTACGTAGCCGAGAACTCGTGTGAAATACCTTCTTCGTCAAGAAAGGTATCCACATTTGCATTCTTGAACTCCATTCCGTTGTCGCTGCGAACCTTCTTGATCTTCACTTCAAATTGATTTTGGGCCTTCCTAAAGAAGTTTTTGAAGATCTTTTGAACCTGCGATTTATCATCAAGAAAGAACACCCATGTAAATCTTGAAAAATCTTCAACAATAACTATACCAAAAGAATTTCCACCGAGACTTTTGTAGGCGTTGGGACCAAAAAGATCCATGTGAAGTAACTCGAGTGGCCTCGTTGTGGTCATGATGTTCTTCACGGGATGCCTCCCTCCGACCTATTTACCTGCCTGACAAGCGCTTCAAAGTCTATCCATATCAAATATGACATTGTTAACGCCAAAGATATGATTTCCTTTAATAAGCTTGTCAAGGTTTCGCATGCCAACATGACCTAATCGTCTATGCCATAACCAACCTTTAGAGGATTTAGCAATAAAGCAAGTTCTAGGTTGAGCCTTTTTAGTGAAATCAACAATGTATAGATCACCTCTACGTACGCCGGTAAAGACGATTTTATGATTATCTCTACGAAACACTTGGCAATCTACTTCAGTAAATAGGACATTGAAACCGAAATCAGCAAGTCTAGATACTGAAAGTAAGTTGTAGCCAAGAGATTCAACGAGCATGACATTTTGTTTGGAGCTATCATGTGATATGGACACCTTACCAAGGCCAACCACCTTACCCTTTGAGTTGTCACCGAAAGTGACATACTTGCGAGGACCATCGTTTTCAGCAAGCTCACGAAATATATCTTTATCTCCGGTCATGTGATCGGTACATCCACTATCAAGAACCCATTCCTTTCCTCCTGCCATATACCCTCGAAGATTTGCCATAAGACCAAAGTGTCTTATTGCATCATCAAGACCAAAGTCACTATCATCATCCTCATCATAGTATCCATGTTCAACATCGTCAAGTGGTGGATCAAATCCTAGAGAGGGTGATTCGTTAGAGTGAGTTTGACAATGATCTTGCTTATGAATTTTTATAGCTTTGGAAATGATATCACTAATAATTCAAATATCTCCTTTGGCACGCATAAGGTTTGTAAGCTCAAATAGACAATCACCAAACATAGGATCACTGGAATTCATCTTACTCAAGGCAATAGACTTATGGAGAATTTCATCTAGATTTTTCAAGGAATAATTTGGAAAACGTTCCTCAAGAAATTTCCATATGGTGTAGGCACACTTAAGAGTAGGCAAACATCCAATCAAGTTTCTAGGCAAGCCTCTAGTGATAAGTTCAACAGTTCTAAGATTGTGAATCATGTCAATTGACTCATCAAGGATAGGATGCATAGGGTCACCATGAGGTGCACCAGGACTAGAAATGTACTTGTTCAAATGATATTGATTGAAAATCACAAGCATCTCATTTTTCCACTCATGAAAGTACTCTCCATCAACTATAGGCACTCTATGTCTAAGACTCCCAATAGTAGACTCATCCATCTTCCTCCAATGGTGTTTTGAACCAAAGCAATGGAGACCAAAGCTCACCAATTGAAAGGATCGAGAAGAGGTGTCTAGAGGGGGGGTGATTAGACACTAAGTACCAAAAGTTGCAGTTTTTAACTTCTTTAAGTTGGAGTGGAGTTTAGGCACAAGTTTAGCACTCACAAAACATATCAAGCAAGCATGCAAAGAGTATATGAGCAGTGTAAAGTAAAGCATGCAACTTGCAAGAATGTAAAGGGAAGGGTTTGGAGGATTCAAACGCAATTGGAGACACAGATGTTTTTGTCGTGGTCCCGATAGGTGGTGCTATCGTACATCCACGTTGATGGAGAGTTCAACCCACGAAGGGTAACGGTTGCGCGAGTCCATGGATGGCTCCACCCACAAAGGCTCCACGAAGAAGCAACCTTGTCTATCCCACCATGGCCGTCGCCCACGAAGGACTTTCCTCACTAGCGGTAGATCTTCACGAAGTAGGCGATCTCCTTGCCCTTACAAACTTCTTGGTTCAACTCCACAATCTCGGCGGAGGCTCCCAAGTGACACCTAGCCAATCTAGGAGACACCACTCTCCAAGAAGTAACAAATGGTGTGTTGAAGATGAACTCCTTGCTCTTGTGCTTGAAATGATAGTCTCCCCAACACTCAACTCTCTCTCACAGGATTTAGATTTGGTGGAAAGAATATTTGAGTGGAAAGCAACTTGGGGAAGGCTAGAGATCAAGATTCATATGGTAGGAATGGAATATCTTGGCCTCAACACATGAGTAGGTGGTTCTCTCTCAGAAAATGTATGCTGGAAGTGTAGGTTCATTCTGATGGCTCTCTCCACGAATGAAGAGTGGGTGGAGGGGTATATAGAGCCTCCACAAAAAATCTAACCATTACACACAACTTGCCAATCTCGGTGGGACCGAATTAAGAAACTCGGTCGGACCGAATTAAGAAACTCGGTCGGACCGAATTAAGAAACTCGGTCGGACCGATTCAGCAAATCTAGTGACCGTTAGGATTTTCGGTGTGACCGACATGCAACTCGCTAGAACCTATATGGTTAGGGTTAGGGCATAACGTACTCTCGGTGAGACCGATTACTCAAACTCGGTAGGACCGATTTTGGTAATAAGTTAACCAGAGAGTTGGTCAGGCAAACTCGGTAGGACCGATTACACAAACTTAGTAGGACCAATTTTGGAAATAAGCTAACCAGAGAGTTTGCATTGTAATCTCTATAGTACCATTACTCAAACTCAGTGAGACCGATTTTAGTAATGGACATGCATAGAGAGATTACAATCCCATCTCGGTGAAACCGAGATTCCTATCGGTGAAAACGATTTGCCTAGGGTTTGTGGCAGTGCCTATGACATCTGAACTCGGTGGCGCCAGATAGAAAGAATCGGTGGGGTTGAGTTAGACTTTTGGGTTAGGTCATATGTGGGTGTGGGAAAGTAGTTGAGGGTTTTGGAGCATATCACTAAGCACTTTGTGGGTTAGGTCATATGCATCTTGAAGCCATTGATGTCGACCTCTGGTATGTCGTCAAGAATGGTGTTCCCAAAACTGGTGAAGGTGTCACCCCTACTGATGTCAAGAAGTTCATTCAACTGGACTCAACTGCAAAGAACATCATCTATGGTCATCTGACCAAAGGACAGTATGGCCGTGTGAGTGCTCTGGAAACGTCAAAGCTAGTCTGGGACTGGCTGTCCAAGGTCAATGAAGGCGTCTCTACACAGAGAGACCAGAGGATCAGTGTTCTTCGCAATCTCTTCAATCGCTTCAAGAGAAACGACAATGAAAATGTCCAACTCACGTTTGATCGCCTCACCGACATCACAAATGAGCTTCAGGCTCTCGGCGCCACTAAGATCACCAAGCATGAAATTGTCAAGACACTGCTGAGATCACTTGACACCTACTTTGACACCCTTGCCCTCATGATACAAGAACGGCCTGAATTCATGACACTCGATCCGTCTGATATACTTGAGAGGCTCAACACACATGAGTTCCAGCTTTCTGAGAAAAGAGATATCTATGGCCCCAACTATGGCCGAACTCGTGCTTTGAAGCCAAAAGTTGTTTCCTCATCTGAAGAAGAAGAATGTGACTGCGGTTCTGATGATCCTGAAGACATTGGAAGGGAGCTTGCTATGCTTGTGAAGAAGTTCCAGAAATTCACCAAGAAGAAGGGCTTCAGAAAGTCTTCACGATCCAGTTCAAGAAATGATGAAGTTTCCACTCAAGACAACAAGAAGGGAACATGTCACAAGTGTAAGAAGCCTGGGCACTACATCTCTGAGTGTCCTCAGTGGGACAACGAGAAGAAGAAGAAGAAGAGCAATGAATATTACTCCAATGACAAGAAGAAGAAGAAATCTTCGAAGTCTTCTTCCAAGTCCTCATCAAGGTCTTCATGTCACAAGAAGAGCTCATTTGGCAAGGCTCATGCTTTTGTTGGCAAGGAAATGGATTCAGAGGAGGAGTCTGCTTCTGAGGAGGCAGAGGTGGAATCTGAAGCTGAGTCCGACTCTGGTGTTGCAAGTCTGGCTCTGGCCACAGGCTATGTTGCAAAGTCCATCTTCAACACTGAAGACAATGACTCCCACACCAACGCTGATGATGACAAGGACGATCCTGCTCCCACCTACTGCTTCATGGCACGTGGTGCCAAGGTAAAATCACGCGATGCTTACTTTCAAACATCAAGTGAAGATGACTCTGATTGTGAATCTAAACCCAGCTACAAAACACTTGCTAAAATTGCTACTGAACAACAAAGAGCTATGGAACATACTCAAAAACTGTTAGACAAAAGCGATGACCTGTTGGACGCGGAAATGACACGTTCACAGTCCTTAGTCGAAGACATAAAAAATCTTCATGCTAAGTATCAAGAACTTGAAAGTCTTCATGAGATGCTCTCAACCACTTATGAAAAGCTCTCCTATGATTATCTTCAAAGGAAGCAAGAGCTTGAGAAATTGAAAGCGACTCATGAAGATCTTCAAAAAGAGAATGAGTCATTTCGCGCTCAACAGATCAGTCCCGCTCAGGATGAATTTGAACCACCATGCTTAAAATGCATTGAGCATGATAACGCTGCCTCTATTGCTGAATGTTCCACTCCTGCTACTGTTGCTCTATCTTCAACTACTGATGTGGTAACGAACCCCTCTTCTGAGGATACCACTACTATTGCTGATGAAAATGCTAGGTTGAAGACATTGCTTGAAACAGGGATGTATAAAAGTCTGAAAGGGCATCAGACACTTTGTGATGTCCTCATAAAGCAGATTCTGAACCGAAACCCTAGGAAAGAGGGTGTTGGGTTCGAGAGGAAAATGAATGCTGATGGTTCCTACTGGAAGCCTGAGCAGTATCCCAAAACCACATGGGTTGCTGCAAAGGAACCTTCAGTGGATCCATCCACTTTATCTGGCTTTACCTGTGCTAATCCTATTATCATTGATGAATCCTTTGATGCAAACTATAAACTGTTCAAAAATCAGAATGGTGAAGTGTTTGCCAGGTATATTGGTACTAACTGCAGGAATGGACCGCCAATGAAGAAGATCTGGGTTCCCAAAAGCTTTCTTGAGAATCTTCATGTGAATGTTGTCATGACACCACCAGGGAAGAAGAAAAACCCCAGATCAAAGGCGTCACATGGTCCAACGGCTTCATACGGAAACAGGACTCACCTGAGTCACCCTAACGCCAATGTTTTGTAGGGAAATCACACTCAAACTTATGAATATGAGCGTGTGTCTTCAAACCGCTATGTTCACAATACTAAGAACTTTTCGGCTTATTCATATGAGTATCATTCATCACCTGCAAGGCTATTTGCTAGGGCTCCAAAGCCGAAATTCTCAGATGCTGCACTTAGACTCATTGCTTCTAAGCCACCCCTAAAGATGTGGGTGGTGAATAAGAACTAACTCTCTTTTGTAGAACATGGTCTCCAACCAGCAATCAAAGGCGTTCGATATTATTGCTGGGGACCTAAAACACAAAGGGATGCATGATAAAATGACTTACTATGTATTCCACATTTGAATCGCTTACCTGTCATACTATGTGCTAACTTTCATCTATGCTGTGATAATCCAAATGTGCATCAAATGCTTATGCTTCACAACATACCTTGTGAAGCCTATCCTCCTAACTGCACTGTAGGGCATGTCACCAAAAGCTTCAGAATGGATTATTGACAGCGGATGCACTAATCATATGACTGGTGATTGAAGTCTTCTCATGGACTCAACCTTACGTCCATCCGACAAGAGTCAAATCACATTTGCTGACACTGGTAAAGGCAAGGTATTGGGTCTAGGTAGAGTTGCAATCTCAAAGGATCAACACATGGATAAAGTGATGCTTGTTGAATCCCTTGGATTCAACTTAATGTCTGTCTCAATGCTTTGTGACTTAAACATGATTGTGATATTTGGAAAATATCGTTGCCTTGTACTAATGGAATCTGACAAGTCTCTAGTCTTTGAAGGGTATAGGAAAGGTGATCTATACATGGTAGATTTCTCAGCAGGTCCACAGCTTGCCGTATGTCTTCTTGCAAAAGCTTCAGAATGCTGGCTCTGGCATCGAAGGCTGGGGCACGCTGGCATGAGGAACTTGCACACTCTCATCAAGAAGAAGCATGTCATAGGCATCGAAGGTGTCAAGTTCAAGAAATATCATTTGTGTGGAGCTTGCGAAGCTGGGAAGATGACAAGGGCCAAGCACCCCTTGAAGACAATCATGACAACATCTCAACCCTTCGAGCTGCTACACATGGACTTATTTGGACCTACTCACTACTCCACCCTCACAACAACGGCGTGTCTCTATGGCTTCGTCATTGTTGATGACTACTCAAGATATACATGGGTGCACATAATTCTCTACAAGATTGAAGTACAAGATGTCTTTAGACGATTCGCCAATCGAGCAATGAACAATTATGGCGTCAAAATCAAGCATATCAGAAGTGATAACGGAACTGAATTCAAGAACACCGGCCTTGATCTTTATCTGGATACAATGGGAATCACTCATGAATTTTCTGCTCCTTACACACCTCAGCAAAATGGCATTGTTGAGCGCAAGAACAGAACCCTCATTGAGATGGCTCAAACAATGCTCGACGAGTACAAGACACCAAGAAAGTTCTGGTCTGAAGCAATTGATACTGTATGTCACATCATCAACCATGTTTACATCCACAAGCTTCTGGGCAAAACATCCTATGAGCTCCTTACTTGCAAGAAGCCAAATGTCAGTTACTTCAGAGTCTTTGGTGCTAGGTGCTGGATCAAGGATCCTCATCACAAGTCAAAATTTGAACCAAAAGCTCACGAAGGCTTCATGCTTGGCTATGGAAAGGATTCACACTCCTACAGAGTATTCAACCTCTTCCACTACAAAATCGTTGAAACAGTGGATGTGCGATTTGATGAAACCAATAGTTCACAACGAGAGCTCCTGCCAAGCACACTAGATGAAGCTCCTTCCAGTGAATCTATCAGGCTGATGGGAACTGGGGAAATTATGCCTTCTGAAGCACAGCCTGAAGAGGAACTTATCATCTCTGCACCAAATCAACCTGAAGACAATGCTCAGACCGAAGACAATCATCCCAATGATGACAATGATCAGCAAGAGCAAAGTCTTCGTCCTGTTCATCCTCAAGTTGCAAATGAAGTGCAAATCGAGAAGATAATTGACAGCATCAATGCGCCTAGTCCACTTACTCGCTCAAGAGCAACACAGTTAGCAAACTTTTGTGGGCACTTTTCATTTGTGTCAATATCAGAACCCAAGAAAGTTGCTGAAGCTTTTATGGAACCTGAATGGATTCAAGCCATGCAAGAACAACTTCAACAGTTCAAGCTGAATAATGTTTGGGAACTTGTCAAGCGACCTGACCCTCGCAAGCATAACATTATTGGAATGAAATGGATAATATCAAAAAAAGCAAGATGAGCATGGTCAAGTCGTCAGAAACAAAGCACGTCTTGTGGCTCAAGGATATACTCAAGTTGAAGGAATTGACTTCGATGAAACATTTGCTCCTGTTGCTAGGCTTGAAGCTATTCACATACTGCTAGCCTATGCTAATCATCACAACATCTTGCTATATCAAATGGATGTGAAGAGTGCATTTCTCAATGGCAAGATTGAAGAAGAAGTATATGTTGCTCAACCACCTGGCTTTGAAGATCCAAAACATCCTGATATGGTGTACAAGCTAAACAAAGCACTGTATGGCCTCAAACAAGCTCCTCGCGCATGGTATGATACGATCAAAGACTTCCTGAAGAGCAAAGGCTTCAAACCAGGATCCCTCGATCCCACACTCTTCACGAAGACATATGATGGTGAACTGTTTGTGTGCCAAATATATGTGGATGCTATTATCTTCGGCTGCACCAACCAGAAGTATAGTGATGAGTTTGGATACATGAGGCAAGAGCAATATTAGATGTCCATGATGGGAGAACTGAAGTTCTTCCTTGGTCTTCAAATTCGTCAGCAAAGCAATGGCATCTTCATATCTCAAGAAAAGTACCTCAAAGATTGTTTGAAGAGGTTTGGAATGGAAGACTGCAAAGGTTATATGACGCCAATGCCAGCCAAACACCACCTTTGTCCCGACGACAATGGTAAAGAGTTCGATCAAAAGGTATACCGCTCCATGATTGGTTCTTTACTTTATCTATGTGCATCTAGGCCAGATATTATTCTTAGTGTTTGCATGTGTGCTCGATTCCATGTGGCACCAAAGGAATCGCATCACTTAGCTGTGAAGCGAATTCTTCGATATTTGGCTTACACCCCAACACTCGGACTATGGTATCCAAAGGGCTCAAGGTTTGACCTAGTTGGATTCTCGGATGTTGATTATGCTGGTGACAAGGTGGATCGCAAGTCAACATCAGGAACATGTCACTTTCTGGGACGATCACTTGTCTGTTGGTCTTCAAAGAAGCAGAACTGTGTATCACTCTCAACTGCTGAATCTGAATACATTGCTGCTGGATCCTGTTGTGCTCAGCTTCTATGGATGAAGCAAACTCTCAAGGACTATGGCATCAACCTGAAACAAGTACCTCTCTTCTGCGACAATGAAAGTGCCATCAAGATAGCCAACAATCCAGTTCAGCACTCGAAGACAAAGCACATTGAAATTCGTCATCATTTTCTCAGAGATCATGTAATGAAGAAAGATATTGACATCATTCATGTCAACACAGAAGAACAACTGGCAGATATCTTTACAAAGCCCTTGGATGAGAAAAGGTTTTGCAAGTTACGGTGTGAGCTAAATATCTTGGAATACTCTAATGTCCTATGATCAGGCACACATCCTAACACTTATGCATGTTGATGACTTAGATGTGCAACACACGAAGTAAGGTATATCTTCAATCAATGAAGACTTACACTCTGAGTGTGAATACATTAACATGGAATTTGACTTCGGAGCTCCACGATAATTGTGCACCGTGTCTGGGTCTAATACCTCCTATACGGTGGGTAACGCCACCACCAAATTTCTCTGTTTGAAGTGTTTCACTCATGGCGTTACTTTTGCAAAGACTTCGCATTTGGTTTGTCTTGAGTTTCAATTTATCTTCATGATTTTCTGCGCTATGATGATTTGATTGCATATATATATATATATATATATATATATATATATATATATATATATATATACTAGCGTTCTGTCCTCTACAGCATTCACTTATAGCTATGTCTTCAAGTTGAATCTTTTGAACTAAGTGAATGTGATCGGACCCTAACCCCTCTATGCTTTCTATCTCAAACTCTATCTGTCCAAATCATATGCTTTCTATTGAAACTGTCGAATGTCTTCTCTGCGTCCTAGTCAGCAGAAGACACAGAGACAAACATCAAGTCCTATTTAAATGATTCATCTTTATTGTCGATATCCGGAGAAGCCGGAACGAACATCCAACAAACTTGGTGGGCGTGGGAACGTGGGACAACTCTAAGTATGTTGCATGCTTGCCACGTGTCCCACGGATGTGAACAGACTGGGGCACCTGCATAATTGCGCTGTGCCGCACACCTACTTATAAATACGTGTCCCCTGCGGTCAAGAAAACCTTCTTCCACCTCTCCACCTCGTCAAAACCCTAGCGCCACCGCTAGCTCTCGACAACGCCGGTGACGAAGCGCTTAGCTGCCGCGACTTCTCCGACGCCGTCCTCACGCCGACCGCGGACATCATCCTCTCCACCGTCGCCATAGGTGTCCTCCGTCGCCAAGTTAGGGCACGGTGGGCTGAACTGCTCGGTCTCCTATTCATCCCTTCTAGCAGTTCTTCATGCGGTAATTATAACTCTATTTTTACCACCTTTTTGATCTTCATAGATTCATCCTATTTACTGAAAGTGGTTTCTACCTACTCAATGTTAGATCTATTCTGTATGCATCTCATTATGCCTAGTCTATTCACTTAGATTTCCTATCTAGTTTGATACCTCACTTGTACTTATTCACAGATTGGTACAAATCTGGAACGAACTCACCTCATATAAGTGAATGTCTTCGCATCATGAGGTCAATGTCTTCAAACTGATTTATCTTCAAAATCTTCTGAGAATGCATATGACCTCTTCCCCTTCCCTCGCATCTCTAATGATGTCACAGGTACATGTCCATGGGAGAATCCCTAGGTTCTCATAGTCTGCATTCGTTTGCAGAATTCTTACAGCAACACGTTGATTCTCCTGAAGCCAGTTCCTGTCTGACCAGCAAGCGAAAGCCTTTGAAGCCTTTGAACATATTGAAACCGTTCAGTTTGAAGTTCATGGCTACGGAGAAATCTGTCAGGACGGGTGGCAGACATCGTCATGGGGGAACTTCAAAGGATCTGCCTGAGGATCTGGCAGAAATGTATAAAACAGATCTTGAAGAAGATTACAATCAGCGCAAGACTCAAATCCAATGGATTCGACGCTATTGGGCTCAACAGTGGTACAAGTACAAGTTCGTCACCCAGGAGTACGCAGAGAAAAATGCTATCAAGAGCCCTTGGGGTGATATTCTCTATCGAGGCCTTCCCCCAAAGAACAAAGCTGAAGCCATTGCGCAAGAATTCTATATTTGCATGGTCCGTGGACCACAGCCTGAAGAAGCCGACCCATCATCATTGCTCTGCTGTCGTGACGACAATCTCTTCAAGCGCAACTTCCAGTTTGCTAAGGCTTCGGCAAAGGAAAATAAGAAGTCACGGGGATTAGACTTCAATCCTGGTCCCTCTGCTCCCCGTGATGATGGCACACGTGAAGCTGAAGAAAACAGAATTGGCCCCTTTGCAAACCTTGATGGACTCATCTCCTACATCTTGGTACAAGGTGCCAAAGTGGATCATTCTGACAATGAGGTTGATTCTGATGAAGCCCCAGCTCCTCCTCCAAGGCCGCAGAAGCCAAAGAAAATTAAGGCTTCATCATCAGCTGCACCCCCAAAAGCTTCTCGTGTGAAGCCATTGGCCACTGCACCTCCTGAAGCTAGTGTGCAGTCTGAAGATCAATCCCGCATCTCCAAGAAGACGGAGAAGAAAAAGCAACTTGTCAGGCATACTGAGCAAGCCTTGACTCCTGCCACCATTCTGCGTGAAGAGCCCATTGATCTGTCCAGTGATGAAGATCTTGCTGATGATGCCCTTGAGCAACTGATAAAGAGCAAGGAAGAAGCAGAAATCTTCAACAACTTGCCTCTCTTTGACATGGCCATCATCCATAACTTCATTGATGAGTGGTTCGACACCCCCAATCTAAGCTTTGAAGATTTGCAGCTTCCCATTGGCCTCAGCGTCTCTTTCAATGGCGCCATTGCTTTTGAGCTAGCTCTTGCTCAGTGCATCGTTGAGCTGAAGAACAAAATTGATTATGAGAAGGCTCAATTCAAGAAGCATGTGGCGAAGCTCAGTGTTCAAGACGTCAGAAACTTCAAGGTCATCCTGCATGAGCTTAAAGAAGCGGTGGGTTCAGCTGCTAGTATATCTTCAGCTTCTGATATCCTTAGATCGAATATAATATGGGTATCATCGCCTGTTCGTACGAACAGCGAAAACATCAGCATTGGTCGTCCTCTGACGCCAATTGCTCAGGATGCATCATGGGCTGAGCACCCACAACAACAAGACACCCCCAGTACTCCCGAACAACAACAAACCACACCGTCCGTCCAAGTTGAAGAGGATGAGGACCTTCCCACTCCATCTCCAAAAGCGTCGCCTGTACTACAAAGGCTTCGCAAAGGACCAAGGCCTCAAGTCCCTCTTCCGAGCGTTCCAGAAGGAGAAGTGCACCGTCAACCTGTTGCACGTCAAGTGTTCTCTGAAGCCACTCCAACTGTGAATGTCTCTGTGTCTGAAGCACAAGCTGGAAACAATCCGCTGCATCAGCCGATGAGGAACGTCAAGAAGAACGTGTCCAAACTCCCCCCATGCCTGAAGAAACAGTTCATGAAGTGAACGTGTCTGTGCCTGACCCTCCAGCTCCTCAAGTGGAGGTTGAAATCCTGAAGCTGCCACAACCAACGCAAGTGAAGCCAATGACGTTGTCATGGCTGAAGCTAATGTGGAGCTTGAACCAACCAGTGTGCCTGAAGCTAATGAGGCCACTGCACCTGAAGCTAATGAGGCAACTGCTCCTGAAGCACCTGTTGTGCAGCCTGAAGCCTCAGTTGCTGCCACTGCTCCTGTTCCGCCACCACGGCCCTATACAATCGAGCAAGCATACAACCATGGCGAGCTAATCACAGTAAGATGGCCCGTTCTGGTCCCTCCGCCTAATGTCTCTGGTCCTCAATTTGACTATCACATTGAGCATAGGCCTCAGGTCCAGAAGCCCAAGCCAAGACTGCCAAGGTTTCCAGGTACTGCAAACTCACCAGGGTCTTTCAATGCGAATGGCTTCAAGAGCCACAACACATTCTTTGACAGCTCGAAGAACCCCTACACGAAGCCAAGAATATCATCAGATCGGTTCTGGAGTCATCAGCAGCGAAGCTATTACTCCTGTGTTCTGTATGATCAAGGGCGCATTTTCCCTCATATGCGCCTCGACACTGAAGCCATTACTGGACTGCCCTGCTTAGAAGAAGCACTTGACTGCTTTCGTGATGCTGGGCTGCTCAGTTTTGTCACAGATAAAGAACACTGGAATGAAGAGCTATTGCTTCAATTCTATGCTACTCTGCACATTCGCGGCTACAACAGAGATATCAAGACATGGATTCTAGAGTGGATGACAGGAAATGTTCATCATGAAGCCAAAGCTCTCGACATCATTGAGCTTACAGGCCTATCCACTCCCGGAGAACTCTATGAACCTGGTTGTCAAAATCACCGCAATGCTTTGGAAAGCATCTTCCATAAGCCTGAACCCAATATGAGTCAGATGTTGAGCATGATGAAGCCTTTGCCACGTGATGCTGAATATCCAACAGAGTTCTTTGTTGAAGACCTTGAGTATCTGCCACGCACCATATATCACATCATCAGGCGAACTCTATGGCCTATCAAAGGACATTCATCAGCGGCAAAGCTTGAAGGAGCTATGAAGACTTTGGTCTTCTACATCCTCAATGGCATCAGCTTCAATGCGCAAGACTTCTTCATCAGGCAACTGGCTGCATCTGGATCTGATCTGTTTGGTCTGAAGTTTTATGCTCCATGGGTCATGCGCCTCATCAAGCGACACTCATCTGTCAACTATCAACCTTCTGCTCGCAATCATGTGATTTTTCTACCAGAGGTTGATATGTCAGTTGAAGCTATATACCCTGAACCTGCCAAGAAGCCTCTTTGTCTTCAGAATGCCGAGCACCAAAGCTTCACTCAACCCATTGAAGGTGTTCAAGCAGCAACACGAATCTATCCATTGGCTGGAAATACTCGTCTGCCTCATCGAGCACCTACTGAAGCCACTGAAAGCACCATTGCCCAAAGGCCTCGGAAGCGTTCTCGCGTTCTCAACGACCGAGAACTTCTTGTGGCCCTTCATCAGAAACAGGATAAACATCACTTTTGGCTCAAAAGACAGATGCAAAGCCTCTTGGTGGATGTCAATCGCATTCGTAACCTTGCCACCAAGAATGCCTTTGTTGCTCATGAAACTTGCCGGCGATCATGGAAGAGCCTGACCCTGCTTAGTGCTGAAGCAGATCTTCAAGACGATGGCTTCAATGAACGATTCCAGTTTGACTCCACTCCTCCACGGACTGCTGTCCTACGTCGTACTCCATCTCTTGAAGACTCTGAATATTCTTCCTCCGCGGCAACTGTCAATGCCAGAGTGATCGATGACGAAGATGATGCTACTTCACCACCTCCTACTTCTGCACGCATCGACACTGCACCAAGTTCGTCTGCACCGCCAAACGACAATGACAACCCTGCTGCTTCAACTACTCCTCATGAGGACGAGTAGATGCTCTATGTCTTCAAACCTTTTTGGTCATTACTGACAAAAGGGGGAGAAGCGTATGAGTTTGATAGTCTTCAAGCGGGTTCATATGGGCGGTTGCATTATATTTTTGCCTCGTGCTTACAACTCTTGCTTTTTAAAACATTTGGTTCTTTGAGTTGTAACACCTAAACTTGATGGTCGTCTGCTACTTATTTGCTTTACTGTGATGCGATGATAAATTCCGCATGTGCGATGATAACTTCCGCACTTAGATCATCCTGCAGACGTCCATTTTTCATTATGCATGTCATCCTATATGCTATATCATTTCATGCATGATGAATTATCTTCATAAGTTGAAGTGGATCTCCACAAGTACAACCTGCCATGTGCATTTGCATTCCAAAAGCAAAATTACTTATATGCACATCTTCAGGGGGAGCCCTTGCTACTTATGAAGACAATTTCCTATCCTTTACAATTTCACATACTTTATCCCCGTTGAAAACTTCAACCAGTTTGTCATCAATCACCAAAAAGGGGGAGATTGTAAGTGCATCTAGTGCCACCCCTAGTTGGTTTTGGAGTATTGACGACAAAGTTGGTTGAGGGACTAATGCGTTTGTGAGAATTGCAGGATAACGCAGGTAGTGTCCCTCATTGATTCGGTTTACCTACCGGAGATGACCCCTAAAAATGTATGAAGACATTGAAGACAATGGTGGTATGAGAAGATATTCATATTGAAGACTATGACATGAGAAGACATTGCGTGAAGACTATGGAGCGCGAAGACTGTGTGGTTTCGTTGTTTCCTTTTTCTTCTTTGTTGAGTCATAGGAACCACCGTACTGTTAAGTGGGGTCCAAGTTAACTAAGTCAGAGTGACTGAAGTGATGCTCAACCCAAATCCTATGTCTTCGAGCGAAGACAATGAGAGCAAATCTTATCCAGAGTTGGATGAGTCAGCTTTGCTTGTAGCCCAAGTAAAGTTGCCGCGTGTGTTTGAAATCTGACCGTTGGAACACGTGTCAGTTCCTTAGTGACCCAGGGTCATTTCGGACAAATCAGGTCGGGTTGCCTTGTGGCTATAAATAGCCCACCCCCTACACCATAAATTGGTGGCTGCTTAGAGTTAGTATACGGCTTTTGTCGTTTGAGAGCAACCCACCTCGAAGCATTTGAGAGAGAAAATCCTTGCGAGGACAAAGCCCAAACACCCAGAGCCAAAGAGTGTTAGGCATCACTGAAGTCTTTCTGTCTGTGTGACCTGAAGACTTATTACACTTGAGGACTGTGCATCCTCCAGCCGGTTAGGCATCGCGTTCTGAGCGTCCAAGAGTCATTGTGGATTGCCGGGTGAACAAAGTCTGTGAAGGTTCGGAAGTCTACCTTGAAGACTTACCAGAGTGATTGGGCGAGGACTAAGTGTCCTTAGCTCAAGGGGAATAAGGTGAAGACACGGTCTTCTGAGTTGAATCTCAGCCTCCCTAACCAGACGTACAGTTGTCACAGCAACTGGAACTGGTACAACAAATCCTGTGTCTTCAACAAGTGACTGGTTCTATCTCTTCCCTCCTTTACTTTGGGTTTGTCTTCGTGAAGTCATTGCTTATCTGTCTTATCTGATTAACTTCATTGCTTGACTACTATTGTTGATTGGCTCCATACTATCTTCCATCCTGATCCTACTACCTAGCTGCTATTAGTCTTCGTAAGTTAACGCTATTGCATACTTGACTATGGCTTGCTTGTTGTAGTTTATCTTCCGCTGCATATCAATTAGGTTATTTCTATTGTTTGTCTTCGAAACTTCCACGTTTTGAAGACTTCGATAAAAATCGCCTATTCACCCCCCCTCTAGTCGATAACTAGCACTTTCACTATGTTTGATGAGGATGAAATATTTGAGAATATATTTGCTGAAATTAATGTTTATCCCAAGCTTGGGGATGCTATGTTTAATGAAGATGATATTTTTAGCATCCCAAGTTTCGATATGCAAAGTTGTTATGATGATAGCATTCCTCTTACCTATGATGATTATATTGATGAAAGTGGGTTTGGAAGAGTGTCAACTTTAGGAAGCAGTGATCCCACTATTTTGGAGGATGTTGAATTTTATTGTGATGAATACGAAAGTGGATTTGGAAGAGTGTCAACTTTATTTAGTAATTCCACTATCTTGGGAGAGGTTTTAATCGATTATGATGAGAACGAAGTTGCTACTTATGATGATTATTGTGATGAAACTTATACTATAAAAAGTAGTGATGATTATATTTACAAATCTTGTCATGATTATGATTACCCTTTTTCTGAACATTACTCTTTTAATGTGGAAACAATGTTTAGTGTTCAAGTCTCTTATGATA
The DNA here is from genome assembly GCF_018294505.1 of Triticum aestivum. Classification (NCBI taxonomy): domain Eukaryota; kingdom Viridiplantae; phylum Streptophyta; class Magnoliopsida; order Poales; family Poaceae; genus Triticum; species Triticum aestivum. The sequence continues at coordinate 318,639,410 of NC_057801.1, read as the reverse complement.
CTCCCACTATTCTGAATGAGAAGAATTTTGCTTATGTGGAGAGTAGTAAATTTTCTATGCTTGTGGATCATGAAAAGAATGTTTAGGTGCTGGTTATATTGTTGAATTCATTCATGATGCTACTCAAAATTATTATGAGGGAGGAATATATGCTTGTAGGAATTGCAATAATGTCAAGTTTCCTCTCTATGTGTTGAAAATCTTGAAGCTATGCTTGTTTTACCTTCCTATGCTAGTTGATTATTGTTCCCATAAGTTGTTTGCTCACAAAATCCCTATGCATAGGAAGTGGTTTAGACTTAAATGTGCTAGTCATGTGCTTCATGATGCTCCCGTTATGTTTCAATTGTTATTTTATGTGAGCATCATTGTCATCATCATGCCTAGCTAGAAAGGCATTAAAGAAAAGCGCTTATTGGGAGACAACCCAATATTTATACTTACTGATTTTGTGTATCCACATGTATTCTACTGTAGTAATCGTGATTTATAGCTTTTGTTTCAATAAAGTTCCAAGTAAGACCTTTAGGATAGCTTACGGTGATAGTTGTGTTGATCCTGCTGAAAATCAGAAAGTTTTGCACCCAGTAATTTAGTTTTGTTAATTCACATAAACGTGCTTCTGATCTGATTATTTTTGATCTGGATTTGTACATAACTTTCTTAGGACTTCCTAATTTGGTAGTATTTTTGGAGTTCCATAAGTATAAGTTTGTTACAGATTACTACAGACTATTCTGTTTTAGACAGATTCTGTTTTCTATGTGTTGTTTGCTTATTTTGATGCATCTATGGCTAGTATTAAGTGGTATGAACCATAGATAAGTTGGATTACAGTAGATATTACACCAATATTAATTTAGAATGAGCTCATTACAGTACCTAAGTGGTGGTTTTATTTTCTTATACTAACGGAGCTTACGAGTTTTCTGTTGAGCTTTGTGTTGTGAAGTTTTCAAGTTTTGGGTAAAGATTCAATGGACTATGGAACAAGGAGTGGTAAGAGCCCAAGATTGGGGATTCCAAAGGCACCCCAAGGTAATATTCAAGGACAACCAAGAGCCTAAGCTTGGGGATGCCCCGAAAGGCATCCCCTCTTTCATCTTCGTTCATCGGTAACTTTACTTGGAGCTATATTTTTATTCACCACATGATATGTGTTTTGCTTGGAGCATCATTTTATTTTGTTAGTATTTGCTTGCTGTTATTTATAATAATGTTTTGCATCTTTAGTTTCAATAAAAAAAATCAAGGATAGCCTTTACCATGCTTATTTTGCTAGTATAATGTTGCTGTTTGAAAACAGAAAGTTTACCGCTGTTGCAAAAATTCCCTAGAAAATTCAGAGAATGATATAATGATGAAACCTTTTGCATAATGAGCTCTGATAAATTTACTACAGTGGCAATTTTATTTCATAATTTTTGGACTTTGGGAAGTATGATGAATCTTTCATTCTTTACAGACTGTACTGTTTTGACAAATTGCTGTTATGGTTGCATTGTTTGCATATGTTTGCTTGTTTAATGATTCTATTTGAGGATAGGTGTCACGACCGGTTTTCCGGGTATTAATTTCCTAGAAAATGGCCTCTGTGCTCACCAGCCCCAGAATTACTGTTAGCTGATGAGGCACCAACTTGATACAGAAACTCCAAGCAAAAATATGTAATATGTAGTACAAGACCATTCTGGCCTATGAGTACAACATAAGGTTGCTAGGGGTTGATGGCGGAAGCGGTTTGTGGTACATCAGCGTCTATGGGACTCCATTTCCCACAGGAACAGCTGACCATGTTAACTCCTATCTTCGCGGGGGTGCTATCACCGTTGCTTAGGTTCCGGGGCTGCCATCGCAGCGCTCCTCTCCATGCAAGAAATCTGGCCAAGACAATAGCTAGGGACAAGCCAGTGAGTGCTTTGAATGTACTCGCAAACATTATGAACACAGGTATAATGTAACAAATCATGTTCTAAAATATTCTATGATCACAACATTAGTCATAAAATAAAAATCTCTGATGCATGCAAGCAGGTTATTTATATGCAACATGAATATGTAGTAACAGAGTAGTAATAAAATGCACCAATCGGGTGTCTGAAGCGAGGCCTCGAAAGGATAATAAATAACGAGCATGCCTCAATCGGGCGTCTGGGCGACACCACATAAAGGGCCTATAGAGTAAATAATTAACAACATGCCACAGTCGGGCGTCTGAGCGACACCACATAAAGGGATTATAAAGTAAATAAATAACAGCATGCCACAGTCGGGCGTCTGAGCGACACCACATAAAGGGCTTATAAGAAAAACAATCATAGTGAATATCCAGGAGGTAGAACCGTCCCAGGGATACCCATTACTTCAAATAATATAAAGGGGTTAGTGCATAATAATAAATATCATAATCATCATAAGTCACACGACATGATCCATGTTCTGGTTTAGTAGTTTCTCCTTCGAAGACCGACACTAAGACCGACACTTGACCCATCCCAGACAGTAGTCCTTAACCATGGACACGGCTATTCGAATAGATGTTTAATCTCTGCAGAGGGTGTACTCTTTACCCCCGAGTAACGGATTCCTTTAGTCCACCGGGACTAATTCCGTCTACGGTCTTTCAATTGAAAACACACCTGACCTACACACACCAGCTTACTTTCCAGTGTCTGGAATCACCCACGACACCTGTTAAGCAAAACTCTAAGTGGGGAGGCTACAACCTCGCGTAGCATGGGAAAAAATTTATATCGCGCGCTCTAAGGGGTGGCCTCCCCTCTCGGTCCCAACCGGAAACACCCATGCCCCCAGACCAGGTGGCCTGCCTACCAGCTACAACCGGTATCTTCCACCATGGCCTCTCTGTACGGTGTGTTCTAGAGAGGGGTTGACGACTTACTGAACCGTACCCTACTTGTTGTAGGGACAAGTGGTACTACGAAACAAGTATGGGGGTTACTGGAACAAGACTCGATCTATGGTCGACTCAGGAGGTTTAAGTATTCCTTGCATGATTAGCATAACGAATATATTTCACCCAACAGACATAATCACCACTCATCATACCCCATCATGCCATGCCGGACACACTCGTCTCGACGAGGAACTAGGGACAAGCTTAGGTCTACCCAAGACAGTGACTTTCCCGGCTTCCTTCTGGCAGGCACAAAAAGCATTCGAGGATGATTGCTGTCACAAGTATGACCATTACCAACAACAAGGAAATCTCCAACATGCATTCATGCAAACGATCGTATCACCACATGAAGTAATGAGTCCTATGTATTAAGGTGGTGTTATAATCGTGTCAAATAACACACACAATATTATGCCAGGGTTCAGTATGCTTGCCTTCAAGTTGTGGAGGGGTGAGGTGCACTCCAAAACTTTTGAAAGTTATAATCTCCCCTCCAAATTCCTATTTTCAAAAATATTTAAATAACACATACTTTAAAAACAGTACAAAAAAGTTTCTTGAATTTTTTTCAAATAAATATGAAAATAAACTAGACAATATTTGGGAAACAACAGAAAAAGAATCAAGTCATTTGGAGTTTTATTTAAAAAGATACAGCCAGTCAAAGTTTAGTCAATATTCTGTTTTTTAATAAAAACCAGAAAGAGGAAAACGTTTTGGGGAGAATACTTTTTCGAAGCAGAGGAGACGTACTCGGGTCATTTGTGCTTTCACTTAAAACACGTGGCGGCGGGGCTGGTCACTAACAGTGGGTCCGCGGGGCCCACTGGTCAGGTTTGACCAGTCTTCTCTCCCTCCTCTTCCTCTGCCCGAGCGAAGGCGGGACTCTGGCGATGCTCGCCGGCGAATTGCGGCACCGTTCGAGAAACCGAGGCCATCCGCGGGCTAAGGGGGTCGAGGCGGTCCCTTCGGTGGTCGCTATGGTCCCTGGGGTGGACGGAGTCGCCGGCGGCGAGCTCCGCAGCGGACGGTGGCCGTCGGGCAGGGTGGGGCTCTTGCCTCTTGCGGCTCCTGATCAAAATCAAGCAGGGGGATGGATTCATGAGATGAAGAGAGAGCTTCTGGTGAAGAGATTGGAGAGGGGGAGGCCCTGGTGGCGCCGGAATGATCGAGACAGTGGCGGCGGTTGTGGTAGCCGGAGAAGAAGAAGACGACCTCCTACGGTCAAACTGCTGCGAGGGGAGTTAGCTACGGTCGACTTGAGGCTGTTGACGAGTGCAAGAGAGGCCGGGGGCGCTATTTATAGTAGGGCAGCATCAGTTCCCGATGCTAGCAGTGGATAAGCTTGACGGTGCGCTTTCTACTGTCGCCGGAGGCAACATGGCGATGGCCGGCTGGCTCCAGGGGCTAACGACGAACCCTCCACTATCCAAGGAGGTGAGCTGGCGCGCTGCGGTGGTTTGGGCGGTGCCGACCTCAGTAGGGGCGGGCTGCCGACGCCTGCGTGCCGCCAAAAGGCTCGCTGCAGCGGCGCTGCGAGGAGCCAGGGTTGGCAGCATGTCACGGGCGAACAGATAAGATCGTGGCTTGGTCCCTCGGGCAAGAAAAGACCAGGAGGTATGGAGTAAGCGCGACGCGGCGGCTCGGGCGCGCGGCTGTAGTTGGCGCGCTCTTGGCGCGCCCAGTGCACGCCCAGCAACCGCTTGGCGAAATGCCATGGCACCCCAGAGGGCTTGGATGATACTGCAAGTTACCAGACTGGTTAGGGTGGTTACTAAATCTCTAGTGGACAAGCTGGCTAGGCAAATAAAGCAACTCTATAATGCTAACTAAAATCTATGCCAAAATGGTTCATGCACTCCAGGTATTTGACAGAATGCCAAGAGCATCTAGGAAACTCTTGGAGGGGCCAAGATCTCCATATCAGGGTCTCTTTAGATGCATGTGAGGATGGCAAGGTTAGTTGGCCAAATCTAGAAACTTGTTAGTGTAAGTTTTGCAAAACTTCAGTTTTGGACAGAAAGAAAAAGGCATGATTGCATGCGCTTAAAATCCTCCCATGGGTCCACTCTCTTGGACTTAAGGGTTTGGTAAGGTGCACTACAAGAAGGAGAAACCTCATGGTCATTAGAGCACAAATAATTAGGGATGCAGTAGAAAACACCCAACTGGGCCAGAATGAAAAAGAGGTTGTTTCACTCAAATTTTTCAAAGGACATAACTAGGTTTTTGCATAAAGTTGAATAATATACTCCTATTAACATCCCATAATTTTGGTGGAAGTTTTAAAGAAATATTGCAAAATTGCCCACTGGACTAGATTTGAAAACTTGGTGTAGAGCTCAAAATCTCCAATGAACAGAAGATAATTTTGCATAAAAGTGGTTTAAAAACATCACATTACATCCCCAATTTTTGGTGAAAATTTTAAATGCATTATTCAATGGTTGCAGTGCAAAAGAGGCCCTAAAACCTTTGAAAAATTATTTTAAAAGAATAAAGCTCAGGAAAACAATTATGCAAATAGATCCACTAATAAAAGAATTGTTTTATTGATAGAGTATACAAGTTCAGTAATATTTTTTTGGAAAGTTTTCACTTAAGGTAAGAACTCCACAAAAATTAAAGAGAAGGGCGGTTTCTGAGATTAAATGAAAATCCAGAAAATAAAATTTTTAAACTCCTGGTAAATTTTAACAAACAAAACATGGTTAATTTTTGGGGTGTTACAATACTACCCCCTTAAGAAAAATCTCGTCCTCGAGATTTACTAAGGGCTGTCATTGAAAAAGAATTACTCCTACTTTTCAAAAATAACATCACAAAAATAACCATCGCACTCATGTAATTGAAATGTGGCTATAGTGAGTGGGAAATAAGTGGTGTGAAACTACAGTGTGGCATACTGGCGTTGCGTGGAAATTTTTTACGGTAAAAGCTACTGTTAGACACGGTAAAATTTTGATTAAAAATCTAAACTACTAAAATACGCTGGTCGTACCCGAGAGCACAATGCTCTCTCTGGCTGACAGGTGGACCCGAGGACCACTCTCGGCCTCTTCTTCTTCCTCTGGCTCTCTCTTCTCCCTCTCTCCTGTGCGCTTTCCCGCGCTTCCTCCACCGGCGACGGCTAGCGCATAGGGTATCTAGGCCGTACTGCGGTAGTGCACGGCGTGCTAGCTGCCGGCGCAGCGTGCACCCACCTCGCGGGCCAGTGCGTTGTCGGCACTTCTCGCGGATTTGCCTCCGAACACCGGCGATCGGGCGACGAGCGATGCTGGTGGACTTCGCCCACCGTACACCGATCTTGAGCTATAAGACGACCGAGGTGTTCCTTCTTCTTCCTCACACCTGACCTTACTTCTTCTTCTCCTTCCTTCTCCTCCATTTGTTTGTAGGAGCTCGAGACGAGGCTGCAATGGCGGAGGTGATGCCGGACTGGTACGTGATCCTGGTGTGTGTGGAGGGTTGGCGGCTTTGCTGGGGCTCTCTGTGCTCCTGTGCGTGATGATCTACGATGATCGTCGTGATGCGGCGCTCGAGTGTTAGCTCTCCGCTGTGGCGGGGATCATGAGGATTAAGTGTGGTGTCGGGTCCTAACTGTTGTTAGAGTGCTGGAGGTAACTTGTACCCGAATAATTTCCCACAAATCTCTTCTTCAGAGACTATGGTGTTAGTGAGGCGATCAGTTAGGTGCAAAAATGTGTGTGTGGTCGAGTGGTTGTGGTTGTGAGTCCGCTGTCATGGTGCTGCGTGAATAAAAATCTATGTCGTGAAGAGGCACATGCCGCAACAACATAGGGAAACATATCACTTCATGATTTTCCGAGAGAGAAAACAGTTAGTAAAAAAACTTGAGAGCAGCAAGAACAACTCACATAATTTAATTCATCGCACAAATCTAGGATACTACGCATAGATTGCAACATATCATTGAAATTATAACATGGCAGTGACATTTACAAAGACAACGGTAAATGGACAGGATCCTGAGAGAACGTCTCTAGGATTGGGGCACACTCTTCTTCTATCAGAGGAAGCGGATTGACAAGTCGGTGAACGCGTTTCTCCTGGTCGGGCCTCAGTAGTCTGCCGATGGTGATCTGAGGATTTAAATCAGCGAGGCTCTAAAGATAACCCATTATTCGCTGGGTCAAACGCTCTTGGGCTATGACATACTGGGCAAGGTTTGCCAGTACTGGGTGTCTCTCGATTCGTCCACCGGGAAAAGATGTCACTTCTCCGGGTGCTGCATGACTCGGGACGTAATAATACCCCCGATCGCTGGCATAGGGTACCACGAATCGAAGGCGAGCAAGCGCTTCGTACGCAGCAGCTTCTAAAGCCATATGTGGGGTTGGCATAGATTTCCCCACGAAAGAGACTTCCGTTAGGTCTTGGTTTGGGTTTGCGGGAGGGATGTGCACCACTGCCCAATATTTCGAGGTGGATGGGGTGATCCTCGATTTGAGCAGCTCGTACTGGGGTGGATGGATGGCACTCATGGTGCTCCAGGTAAAGTCCCACATAATTTTAACGAAGCTACCTGGGGTTGTGTCTGGAGTCCTCAGATAAATGCTGGGGCTCGGCATGGTAAAGAAATAGTTGTGAGAGTTGCGCACAAGATGAGGGATGCTTGGCAAGGTCACAAGGTGGCCTTTTATATAGCTTCAGGGCGGGGTCTTTTACCGTGGTGAAGAGTAACTAGTCTGAAGGTTCTTCTCTACAGGGCCAGGGTCAATGCTACAGATACACATATCTCACCAAAGCGACGCATTACTGTGGGTGTCGTCGGGGTGGTTTTTGGTAGTTGTGCCCGGGGTAAAAATGCAACCGCAACCTAACATATTTATGTAAGGCTTCTATCCAAAACAGAGGCACACAAGCAGGACGCGTTTATTCAAGGTGATGCAAGACTACATAATTACAGGGTGTGGGCATGCTAAGACTCGGTACTACTCGAGTGACTTAGTCTACCTCGTTGATATCCAAGCAGACATGCCTTGTCGATGTCGAGGCTTCACCACGGGTTTCACCTTCGGGATTAGCTCGATGGGGTTGAGGGGCTGCGGGGTCGGGGTAGCGATGATGACCATCCCGGGGATTGTTGGCCACAATCCCGTTGGAACGTGTTCCCAAAAGGCGACGAAGCACTTCTGGGGTCATCAAGGTATTTTGGTCGATGACTGGGGCAGACCTTGAGGACTCGATCAGTTGTCCGAATAGCACGACTAGGTTGTCGGCGTCGGGCTCATCTTCTCCTCTTGCTGGGGCTCGACGAACCAGCTCTCCACGAGCTGCGATCAGATCAAGGGTGATTTGATTGAATAGTTCCTCTAGTGCACTTACATAGAGCACCAGATGCAATAATGCAGGATCCGTTTCATGATCTCCGTTGACAACTTGGGGTGGCCTACCATACCCGTCACGGTTGGGGTAGTAGTAGAACGAGCGACAGTTAACTCTGGGCGACAAGTGCCGGAGTTGAACTATAGCCTCTCGAGCTGCTAGTTGGATGGCTTGTGGCTCAAAGGAAGTCGTCCTTCCGGTGAACCGGTAGGGGCGTTCAGGCGATAGGCCCCTACCATAGATGTGCATAGTGGCCCAGAATTGACGGCTTTCACCGCTCATGGGTCCTTGGTACACAACATATTTTGGGGGCTCTTCTAATGCAACGGCACGATGGGTGAGGTTTGCGAGCACGGTCACAAAACCTCCAAGGTTGTTTGTTGTGGTCTCATTGTGCACGACGGGGCCAGGCATTATGGCTTGGTTTGGAAAGAGGCTGTGCTGTGCTGGGTTGAGGCTAGCGTGTCCTTTTTATAGGAAAAGGGGATGGAGTCTTCCTCCGCACGCTTGCGAATGAGACAATTTAGGTGTCGGTCACTGGCGTGTGATCGACGGGCTAGGCTGATAGGTTGGGCACCAACTGCCAAAAAGGTGTCCGGGTCACTGTGTGGCTATCTTACACGAGAAGCTTGGCCGGGATTAGGCTAAGGTCTGGTGGGTTGGTTAACCTAGGTTTATCGACCTGGCTAAGATAGTCTTAGCCAATGGTCAGCCTGGCTCTGATACCAAGTGTGTCACGACCGGTTTTCTGGGTATTAATTACCCAGAAAATGGCCTTTGTGCTCACCAACCCCAGGATTACTGTTAGCTGATGATGCACTAAGGGCGTCCTGGATTAGGGGGTGTCCGGATGGCCGGACTATGACCTTTGGCCGGACTCCCGGACTATGAAGATACAAGATTGAAGACTCCGTCCCGTGTCCGGATGGGACTTTCCTTGGCGTGGACGGCAAGCTTGGCGATACGATATGAAGATCTCCCCCCATTGTAACCGACTCTATGTAACCCTAGCTCTCTCCGGTGTCTATATAAACCGGAGAGTTTTAGTCCGTAGGACGAGCAACAATCATACCATAGGACCACTCTCGGTCTCTTCTTCTTCCTCTGGCTCTCTCTTCTCCCTCTCTCCTGTGCGCTTTCCCGCGCTTCCTCCACCGGCGACGGCTAGCGCATAGGGTATCTAGGCCGTACTGCGGTAGTGCACGGCGTGCTAGCTGCCGGCGCAGCGTGCACCCACCTCGCGGGCCAGTGCGTTGTCGGCACTTCTCGCGGATTCGCCTCCGAACACCAGCGATCGGGCGACGAGCGATGCTGGTGGACTTCGCCCACCGTACACCGATCTTGAGCTATAAGACGACCGAGGTGTTCCTTCTTCTTCCTCACACCTGACCTTACTTCTTCTTCTCCTTCCTTCTCCTCCATTTGTTTGTAGGAGCTCAAGACGAGGCTGCAATGGCGGAGGTGATGCCGGACTAGTACGTGATCCTGGTGTGTGTGGAGGGTTGGCGGCTTTGCTGGGGCTCTCTGTGCTCCTGTGCGTGATGATCTACGATGATCGTCGTGATGCGGCGCTCGAGTGTTAGCTCTCCGCTGTGGCGGGGATCATGAGGATTAAGTGTGGTGTCGGGTCCTAACTGTTGTTAGAGTGCTGGAGGTAACTTGTACCCGAATAATTTCCCACAAATCTCTTCTTCAGAGACTATGGTGTTAGTGAGGCGATCAGTTAGGTGCAAAAATGTGTGTGTGGTCGAGTGGTTGTGGTTGTGAGTCCGCTGTCATGGTGCTGCGTGAATAAAAATCTATGTCGTGAAGAGGCACATGCCGCAACAACATAGGGAAACATATCACTTCATGATTTTCCGAGAGAGAAAACAGTTAGTAAAAAAACTTGAGAGCAGCAAGAACAACTCACATAATTTAATTCATCGCACAAATCTAGGATACTACGCATAGATTGCAACATATCATTGAAATTATAACATGGCAGTGACATTTACAAAGACAACGGTAAATGGACAGGATCCTGAGAGAACGTCTCTAGGATTGGGGCACACTCTTCTTCTATCGGAGGAAGCGGATTGACAAGTCGGTGAACGCGTTTCTCCTGGTCGGGCCTCAGTAGTCTGCCGATGGTGATCTGAGGATTTAAATCAGCGAGGCTCTAAAGATAACCCATTATTCGCTGGGTCAAACGCTCTTGGGCTATGACATACTGGGCAAGGTTTGCCAGTACTGGGTGTCTCTCGATTCGTCCACCGGGAAAAGATGTCACTTCTCCGGGTGCTGCGTGACTCGGGACGTAATAATACCCCCGATCGCTGGCATAGGGTACCGCGAATCGAAGGAGAGCAAGCGCTTCGTACGCAGCAGCTTCTACAGCCATATGTGGGGTTGGCATAGATTTCCCCACGAAAGAGACTTCCGTTAGGTCTTGGTTTGGGTTTGCGGGAGGGATGTGCACCACTGCCCAATATTTCAAGGTGGATGGGGTGATCCTCGATTTGAGCAGCTCGTACTGGGGTGGATGGATGGCACTCATGGTGCTCCAGGTAAAGTCCCACATAATTTTAACGAAGCTACCTGGGGTTGTGTCTGGAGTCCTCAGATAAATGCTGGGGCTCGGCATGGTAAAGAAATAGTTGTGAGAGTTGCGCACAAGATGAGGGATGCTTGGCAAGGTCACAAGGTGGCCTTTTATATAGCTTCAGGGCGGGGTCTTTTACCGTGGTGAAGAGTAACTAGTCTGAAGGTTCTTCTCTACAGGGCCAGGGTCAATGCTAAAGATACACATATCTCACCAAAGCGACGCATTACTGTGGGTGTCGTCGGGGTGGTTTTTGGTAGTTGTGCCCGGGGTAAAAATGCAACCGCAACCTAACATATTTATGTAAGGCTTCTATCCAAAACAGAGGCACACAAGCACGACGCGTTTATTCAAGGTGATGCAAGACTACATAATTACAGGGTGTGGGCATGCTAAGACTCGGTACTACTCGAGTGACTTAGTCTACCTCGTTGATATCCAAGCAGACATGCCTTGTCGATGTCGAGGCTTCTCCACGGGTTTCACCTTCGGGATTAGCTCGATGGGGTTGAGGGGCTGCGGGGTCGGGGTAGCGATGATGAACATCCCGGGGATTGTTGGCCACAATCCCATTGGAACGTGTTCCCAAAAGGCGACGAAGCACTTCTGGGGTCATCAAGGAATTTTGGTCGATGACTGGGGCAGACCTCGAGGACTCGATCAGTTGTCCGAACAGCACGACTAGGTTGTCGGCGTCGGGCTCATCTTCTCCTCTTGCTGGGGCTCGACGAACCAGCTCTCCACGAGCTGCGATCAGATCAAGGGTGATTTGATTGAATAGTTCCTCTAGTGCACTTACATAGCGCACCAGATGCAATAATGCAGGATCCGTTTCATGATCTCCGTTGACAACTTGGGGTGGCCTACCATACCCGTCACGGTTGGGGTAGTAGTAGAACGAGCGACAGTTAACTCTGGGCGACAAGTGCCGGAGTTGAACTATAGCCTCTCGAGCTGCTAGTTGGATGGCTTGTGGCTCAAAGGAAGTCGTCCTTCCGGTGAACCGGTAGGGGCGTTCAGGCGATAGGCCCCTACCATAGATGTGCATAGTGGCCCAGAATTGACGGCTTTCACCGCTCATGGGTCCTTGGTACACAACATATTTTGGGGGCTCTTCTAATGCAACGGCACGGTGGGTGAGGTTTGCGAGCACGGTCACAAAACCTCCAAGGTTGTTTGTTGTGGTCTCATTGTGCACGACGGGGCCAGGCATTATGGCTTGGTTTGGAAAGAGGCTGTGCTGTGCTGGGTTGAGGCTAGCGTGTCCTTTTTATAGGAAAAGGGGATGGAGTCTTCCTCCGCACGCTTGCGAATGAGACAATTTAGGTGTCGGTCACTGGCGTGTGATGGACAGGCTAGGCTGATAGGTTGGGCACCGACTGCCAAAAAGGTGTCCGGGTCACTGTGTGGCTATCTTACACGAGAAGCTTGGCCGGGATTAGGCTAAGGTCTGGTGGGTTGGTTAACCTAGGTTTATCGACCTGGCTAAGATAGTCTTAGCCAATGGTCAGCCTGGCTCTGATACCAAGTCTGTCACGACCGGTTTTCTGGGTATTAATTACCCAGAAAATGGCCTTTGTGCTCACCAACCCCAGGATTACTGTTAGCTGATGATGCACTAAGGGCGTCCTGGATTAGGGGGTGTCCGGATGGCCGGACTATGACCTTTGGCCGGACTCCCGGACTATGAAGATACAAGATTGAAGACTCCGTCCCGTGTCCGGATGGGACTTTCCTTGGCGTGGACGGCAAGCTTGGCGATAGGATATGAAGATCTCCCCCCATTGTAACCGACTCTATGTAACCCTAGCTCTCTCCGGTGTCTATATAAACCGGAGAGTTTTAGTCTGTAGGACGAGCAACAATCATACCATAGGATAGCTTCTAGGGTTTAGCCTCTCTGATCTCGTGGTAGATCCACTCTTGTACTACCCATATCATCAATATTAATCAAGCAAGAGTAGGGTTTTACCTCCATCAAGAGGGCCCGAACCTGGGTAAAAACATCGTGTCCCTTGTCTCCTGTTACCATTCGCCTAGACGCACAGTTCGGGACCCCCTACCCGAGATCCGCCGGTTTTGACACCGACATTGGTGCTTTCATTGAGAGTTCCTCTGTGTCGTCACCTTTAGGCCCGATGGCTTCTTCGATCATCAATCACGACGCGGTCCAGGGTGAGACCTTTCTCCCCGGACAGATCTTCATATTCGGCGGCTTCGCACTGCGGGCCAACTCGTTTGGCCATCTGGAGCAGATTCAAAGCTACGCCCCTGGCCATCAGGTCAGGTTTGGAAGCTTAAATTACACGGCCGATATCCGCGGGGACTTGATCTTCGATGGATTCGAGCCACGGCCAAGCGTGCCGATCTGTCCCGATGGGCATGATCTAACTCTGCCGCCGGACAGCGCCCATAGTGCCGCTCAGGTGTCCGCTCCGATCATTAGCTCGGAGCCGACTGCGCTAGTCGGGGATGGACGGTTGGACGCCACCCCTGGAGCTGCAATCTCTACGGCGATAGAGCCGAATACCAGCCTAGTCCTTTGTAGGGCCCGTGACTCGAAGGTGCCGGACTCTGTTCTGGACTCCGTATATCCCATACCTCTTCCGATCGAACCCGATTGGGCTCCAATCATGGAGTTCACCGCCACGGACGTCTTTCAGCACTTTCGCTTTGGCGATATCCTGAATACACTAAAGTCTCTCTCTTTGTCAGGAGAGCCCTGGCCGGATTACGGTCAGCATGGTTGGGATGCGGACGACGAAGAAATTCGAGGCACACCTACCACCCACCTCGTAGCCACTGTCGACGATTTAACCGACATGCTGGACTTTGACTCCGAAGACATCGACGGTATGGACGCCGATGAAGGAGACGACCAAGAACTAGCACCTACAGGGAACTGGAAAGCCACCTCGTCATATGACATATACATGGTGGACACCCCCAAAGCTGGGGATGGCGATGAAAAAACGGAGGATGACCCCTCCAAGAAGCAACCCAAGCATCGACGTCAGCAGCGCCGCTCTAAGTCCTGCCAAAGCAAAAACAGCGATTCCGGCACCGGAGATAACAACACGCGGACAGTGCCGAAGACAACCCCCTCCAGCAGGATTCAGTGCAGGAGGACGAAGGAGACAGCCCTCATGAGAGAGCGGCCGACAGAGAGGTCGAGGACGACAATTATATGCCTCCCTCCGAAGACGAGGCAAGCCTCGACGACGACGAATTAGTCGTGCCAGAGGATCCCGTCGAACAAGAGCGTTTCAAACGCAGGCTTATGGCCATGACAAGCAGCCTCAAGAAAAAACAGCAGCAGCTTAGAGCATACCAAGACTTGCTAGCCGACATATGGACCGAAGTCCTAGCGGCCGAAGAGTATAAACTCGAATGCCCCTCCAAGAGCTACCCAAATTGCAGGCTGCTACCCCAACTTGAGGAGGAAGCAACTAAACCTACATCACCAGCGTACGATGCTCCCGATCAGCCACCCCGTGGCCGCAACAGAGAGGCCTTCAGGCCCTCGACCCAAGCCGCACCCCGGCACCGCTCAAAACATACTAGAGTACGAGGAGACGCAACAGACCTGCGAGACATATTGGAGAATAAGGCAAGGCAAACAAGATCGATCTACGGATCGCATGGGCACCCCGCTTCACGTGACGCTAGCCGTCACGCCGGACATGATAAGTACGGCCAGGCCGAATACAAAAGACCAAGCTCATCCGATCTGCGTCGTGATATAGCCTAGTACAGGGGCGCCGCACACCGACTATGCTTCATAGACGAAGTAATGGATCATCAAATCCCCGAGGGCTTTAAACCCGTAAACATCGAATCATACGATGGCACAACAGATCCTGCGGTATGGATCGAGGATTATCTCCTTCATATCCGCATGGCCCGTGGTGATGATCTACACGCCATCAAATACCTCCCGCTCAAGCTTAAAGGACCAGCTCGACATTGGCTTAACAACTTGCTAGTAGAGTCAATTAGTTGCTGGGAGGACCTGGAATCCGCATTCCTGGACAACTTCCAGGGCACTTATGTGCGACCACCAGACGCCGATGACCTAAGACACATAATCCAGCAGCCAGAGGAATCGGCCAGACAATTCTGGACACGGTTCCTAACCAAGAAAAATCAAATAGTCGACTGTCCGGACGCCGAGGCCCTTGCAGCCTTTAGGCACAACATCCGAGAAGAATGGCTTGCCCGGCACCTAGGACAGGAAAAGCCGAAATCTATGGCAGCCCTCACAACACTCATGACCCGCTTTTGTGCGGGAGTAGACAGCTGGCTAGCTTGTAGCAATAACATAACCAAGAGCCCTGGCAATTCGGATACCAAGGACAACAACGGCAGGTCACGTCACAACAAGCACAAGCGCCGCATTAACGGCGACAATACTGAAGATACGGCATTCAATGCCGGATTCAGAGGCTCTAAACCCGGTCAGGAGAAGAAGCCATTCAAAAGAAACCCTCCGGGCCCATCCATCTTAGACCGGATACTCGATCGCTCGTGCCAGATACACGACACCCCCGAACAGCCAGCCAACCACACCAACAGGGATTGTTGGGTGTTCAAGCAGGCAGGCAAGTTAAGTGCCGAAACCAGAGACAAGGGGTTGCATAGCGATGACGAGGAGGAGCCCCAGCCACCAAACAACAGAGGACAGAAGGGATTCCCCCCGCAAGTGCGGACGGTGAACATGATATACGCAACCCACATCCCCAAAAGGGAGCGGAAGCGAGCTCTCAAGGACGTCTATGCGTTGGAGCCAGTCGCCCCAAAGTTCAACCCATGGTCCTCCTGCCCGATCACTTTTGATCGAAGGGACCACCCCACTAGCATCCATCATGGTGGATTCACCGCATTGGTCCTAGACCCAATTATCGACGGATTTCACGTCACGAGAGTCCTAATGGACGGAGGCAGCAGCCTGAACCTGCTTTATCAGGATACAGTGCGAAAAATGGGTATTGATCCCTCAAGGATTAAACCCACAAAGACAACCTTTAAAGGCGTCATACCAGGTGTAGAAGCCAGCTGTACAAGCTTGGTTACACTCGAAGTGGTCTTCGGATCCCCGGATAATTTCCGAAGCGAAGAGTTAATCTTCGACATAGTCCCATTCCGCAGTGGTTATCACACCCTGCTCGGACGAACCGCATTTGCAAAATTCAATGCGGTGTCGCACTACGCATATCTCAAGCTCAAGATGTCAGGACCTCACGGAGTCATCACGGTAAATGGAAACACTGAACGCTCTCTCCGAATGGAGGAGCACACGGCGGCCCTGGCGGCGGAAGTACAGAGTAGCCTCTCAAGGCAATTCTCCAATCCAGGTGTCAAACGTCCGGACAACATCAAACGAGCCTGAAGTAACCTACAACAAATCCGGCTGGTACGTTCCGAGCAAGCATAGCAATGCGGCCCCAACCCCAGCCCTCGTCAGATGGTGATATCGGTACCACGCGTACATAATTACGCCTTAGAGATACCATGGGCATAAGGGGAGGGGCACAACTACGACACGCCCAGAAAGCGGCTCAACCGCACTAAGGGGCTCCCTATTCCGCCGTTTCCTTTATACACACTTTCAGGACCCAACTATTCGGAAGGCCTGTCCGGCAATACACTCGCCGAACACACGATGCAACAGCCAGGGAGAAAACAAGCCGCGTCAAATATCCAGGTGGTCTCTATAACGAGCTTAATACTTGTTTTACTTAAAATCCCGCAGCTTGCCTCTGGAGGGGGACATGTCAAATAATCCCATCTCTTGCTTATCGCACTACTTGTATCGTTCTGCTTTTGTAGCAGCCCTTTTTTAATAAACAATACATAGCTCTTATCAATTATTGTACTCATCTATTTTTCATATACAAATATGTTCAGTCATGACATTCTGCAACCGTACACTTTGGTACGGCCAATACACCAGGGGCTTAAGCACCCCATAACATGGTGTGAGAAGACCGAACACTCTCATGAGTGCGGCACCCCAAACTTATAGCACTATAAGCATCGGCTCCGAATCATGTCTTTGGTCAATAGTTGGGTTTTCCCGGCTCCCATGTTTTGGTACCTTACGTTCCGCAATGCTGGCTAAGGTAGCGCTGGGAGAACTACTACGATTGTGCCCCAGTTGAGCTGGGTTAACACCTCAGTAGAGAAAGCCAAAACTGACTGTCATGATAGTGCGAGAGACCGGTCGCTGTTCGCGAGGTTTTTCGAGTCCTTAAAGACTTATGCCGCTTAGGGCGAGGAGCCGGACTTATCCGGCCTAGGCGTGGATAGCGCCCCTAACTCAGTCTTCCGAATACTAGGGGCTTCGCTGAAATTTAAAATTATAGAATTCTATGGCTAAGTGAGACTGATAAAGTATTATAAGTCCGATGGCCTAGTTCGTTGTGCTGAGCGCCTCCCTAGATGGACCCAAGAATGGGAACAAGAGCGCTCAGGTTTATCCCGAACACCCCAGCACTCGTGGCATGGGGGTAGAAGCCGACGACTTGCATCTCTCGGATTTGATAAATGGCCGCACAGAAGGTAATATTTTAAATTAACAAAGCGTTGCTTAACGCATATGAACAAAGTTTTCAGCGTACAGGATAACAGATGCGAGTCTACTCAAAAATTACATCTTTGGAGCATTCGTCCGCTATAAGGCGGGCACCCTTCAGGACGCCCTTATAATACATCTCGAGCGTACGATACTCCTTGCCCGGCGGTGGCGCGTCCATCAAAAGCTTCTCGCCGTCCAGCTTGCCCCAGTGCACTTTAGCACGGGCAAGGGCCCGATGGGCACCTTTGATACAGACGGAGCGCTTGACGACCTCAACCCACGGACACACGTCCACCAGCCACCGCACCAGACCGAAGTAGCTCCCAGGCATGGCTTCTCTAGGCCACAGCCAAACTATGAGGCCCTTCATGGCCTGTTCGGCCACCTTGTGGAGTTCGACCAGCTGCTTCAGCTGGTCGCTCATGGGCACCGGATGTTCGGCCTCAGCATATTGAGACCAAAACACCTTTTCTGTCGAGCTCCCCTCTTTGGCTCGGTAGAATGCGGCAGCATCAGACACACTACAGGGCAGATCGGTGAACACTCCTGGAGAGCTCCGGATTCGAATAAGTAACAGATAATTTACTTTTGGATTCTTGCTTTGCATAAAGAATGCCTTACCCGCCGCTATCTTCTTCATCACCTCGATCTCCTGAAGGGCCTTCTGGGCTTCAGCCTTAGCGGTCTTGGCACTCTCAAGAGCCAAGGCAAGCTCGGACTCTCGAGTCTTTGAGTCACGCTCCAAACTCTCGTGTTTTTCCACGAGAGCCTGGAGCTCTTGCCGCACCGCCGCCACCCACGCATCCTGCTTCTCTCGCTCAGTGCGCTCCAAGGCCACACTATTTTCAGCCTTGGAGACCGCCTCCTTCAGGGTCGCCACCTCGGCTGTGGCCCCTGCAACATTTACGTTGGTCCTGTAATTATTCGCAACCAAGTATTTCTATATACATTTACATGCGGTATCACATACGCTCCTTGTCCTCGAGCTGCTTCTTGGCACGGCCGAGCTCGTTCTCGGACTGCTCGAGGTTCTCCTTCAATGCATTGACCTCTGCAGTCACTGCGGCAGAGGTCAGCGGCGCAGCCTGCATTCCCATATTGACATATTTTTTAGACTCCTGCGTATATCTTTTTAGATCCTCAGCTCGGTTTTTCTTTCTGAACGCCGAACTGAGCATCAGGGTCTACTGTCTATGCGGTGAAATTTTTATATGTTTTTGAACACATACCTCAAAGCCTGTTAATAGACTTGTACAGGCTTCTGTCAGCCCGCTCTTGGCGGACTGAACCTTCTGAATCACCGCACTCATAACAGTGCGGTGTTCCTCATTGATGGAGGCAACGTTAAGCACCTCCAGCAAATTGTCCGGCGCCTCCGGATGGACGGAGGTCACTGGCGTCGTAGGCTTGCCCTTCTTATGAAGGCGCTGCCTGTTGGACTCTGGAACCATTGATGGTTCCGGAGCAGCGTCCGGCCCAGGGTCGGACTTGGATCCCTCCGGGGCTTTACCCCCTTTGGGCCTGGTGTCTGGGAGGTCGCCTCGGGGCGTCTCCAGGACCTCCTCCTCCTGGTTTAGTCCCTTTCGGGACTCCACCTTGGCGTCGCCCGTAGGGAGAGGGGAGGAGGCCGTCGGAAGTGAAGCACTATTCACATCTGACGAATCCAAGGAGCCGCTCGTCGAATCATCGAGCTGAGCCTTGGGCGGACTGCATGACCAAATGCAGCGTCAGAAAATGCCAAATAATGGAGGGGCATCATAAGTTATTCGGATGACCGGATGCTTACGATTTTGCCAGGGGCTTGACCCCGGATGGCCATTCCTCTCCACCGTCTTCGGTGTCGGAGGTGTAGTCTGGAAGGAGGGTTCTCCCCTTCTTGGACCCTCCGGCCTCCCCAGTTGGTGCGGCTTTCCTTTTCCTTCCTTCCCCCGTTGGAGGGGGAGAGGCTTCTTCTTCCTCCTCCTCCTCGTCCTCAGAGGCGGAGGGTGCTTCGGGGTTGTCGGGCGATGAATCCGACACCACCAGGCGCCGGGAACTCTTTCGAGTCCCCGTGGCCTTCTTCTTGGCCTTCTTCTCCAGCACCACGTGGGGTTCCGGAACCAGCAGCTTCGTCAAGCGAGCGTCCGCTGGGTCTTCGGGCAAGGGAGCCGGACAATTGATCTGTCCAGCCTTTTTCTGCCAGTCCTGTTAAGGAGATGGGGGTTTTGTCACGACCGACTTTTTCAATAAATAAATATTGAGAAAATCGATCTTTAAATCCCAGTATAGGAAAAGTCATCCTCACTGGTAGACAAATACTTGATGAACAGAGGACCAGTAGCATTAAATATATTACAGGGTTGAGCTGAGGTTGCTCAACAATTTATTACAAAGTCGCCAATATCTCACATAAGGGCGGTTATGACACATGGATGTGGTGGCATGCTACTAGCTCGAGGTAAAAAGTGGTGGATAACTTGACTCCTAACTGGCAGCTCATCGAGCGTCGAGGTGAGGCTCGATGAATTTATTTCTGGGTTGCGGAAGCGGATAATACAATGACAAAATAGGATCGCACGGGACTGACTGGGACTCCTCTAGGCGTCGGACTCGCTATCAAACTCTTCATCCATGAGATCGCCTTCATCAAGATCTGGCCAAATCAACAGATATAATCAATGAATGCATGAATGCGTCACGAATAAAATGTTGCTCATACAACAATGATAATATTTATGCCCGACTTGATAAGTAAACAAATAAATGAAAACCGATCGGGTGTCTGGAGTGACGCCTCGAAAGGTAAACCAATAAAACTCATGCCGCAGTCGGGCGTCTAAGCGACACCACATAAAGGGTGTCAGGACCCCGACTCGATGTCACATCGATCTAGCCTGTAGCACCTGATATCACTTTGCGGCCTCACGCACGGTATCCCCACGGGTGTCGCCTTACCTTTTCCCGGGACCGTTTGCGCCTTTTGGCTCACGTATATGATAGTGTCGCTAGCATCCATATGATAAGGAGCCCGGGCTGACATGACTAGTCGTAAACCCAAAGTGGCACAGACTTACAGGGACAGGCATTCATGACCCAGCCTCGAACGTGTCGGTCAACAGCAAGTGGGTCCGGGCTGTAGCACTGGGCTAGCAGGACTCCGGTAAACCGGGCTGTAGCGGGCTAACAGGACTCCGGTACTCAATGCGTTACATTTCCCCGAAGGAACAGACACACGAACGAAGAAGGACACATGCCGGCCAGCCTAAGTGTTCCAGAGCAGTAGCAAGCTACCATGGCTCAGCGGTAACACTAGGAGACATTTCCCGGTAAGAGAGGCTACTAAAGATAAACAACTAGATAGTCAGATCCCACACATACCAAGCATTTCAATCATACACAATATGCTCGATATGTGCAATTACAACGAAGCATCACAACATGACTCTACGACACAAGTACTTTATTTAAGGCTCAGGGAGCCATACATAACATACACAAAGATACGGGTCTCACGACCCAGCATTCAAGTCATACAGTCATACAAACCAACAGCGGAAGTAACTTGTCTGAGTACAGACAACTAGTAAGATAAAAGAGGCTTGGAAAGCCTAGCTATATTACGTGGTCCTTCACAAACTCAGGGTCACCACCTGGGCCTTTAGCCTACTCGTTGATGTCAACGTCTACATAGAACCCATCAGAAGGGGTTGCAGCGTCTTCTGTAAAAATGTAAATTATAGCAACATGAGTACAAAGGTACTCAGCAAGACTTACATCAGATCCTACATACATGCATATTATCAAGAAGGGTTGGTGGAGTTATTGCAGCAAGCCAGCTTTGACTCTTGGCTAGACTATCCTACGATACTTCAACTTGAAATGGTTTTGCGCACACGAGTCCACTACTCACCACTTCAATACACTACCGAGGATCCGCCTCCGTCTTCCTACGGAAGAGCCATCCTCGGCACTCACACTTATCTTGAGGCTTTTATTAGTTTCCATTTACTTGTCTATGAACTGTATAGGCAACCAAGTAGTCCTTTACCGCGGACGCGGCTATTCGAAAAGATCATGATAACCCTGCAGGGGTGTACTTCCTCATACATGTTTCCACCACTTAGCGTCTGCACACGACATGTGCTCGGCAGACTTCAAGCGAAAGCCGACGTGGGTGTAGACCACGACCTACCTAAACACTTAAGCCTCTAGTCCAGGTTTATCGCCTATCCAGGTTCCATCCGCAGGGAGTCCGGCCGAGGTTTCCCATACGGCCCCGAACGATGTGAACAGGGTTCCCGAGATACCTAACGGGTATTCGGTACACCGTGCCACGTACCTACCGCATCACAGCCCACCCCTACGGTCAGCGCTGTCCACGGCCTCCAGTAGGCTACAAACACCAGAAACTACTTGCAACTCCTGGACAGAGAGCTAGGGTGAATAAGAAGTCGAGCGGGGTCATATTTCAGGGCCCAATGCATGGTAGTAACTGTATCTTAAATTACACATACAGATCTCAGTGCTTAAGGTCGGCTTCAATGAAACAACCCACCATGTACTCCTACATGGCCTCTCATCGATACCTTTACCAAATCGTGTTCACCACACCACTCTCATTACCGACATAATCATTTCACTCTAGCCCATCACCCAGATGAACCAGACCTGACACGACTCTAAGCATAGCAGGCATAGCAAGGTAGGAACAACACATACATATGGCTCATACAACTCCTACACATGCTAGTGGGTTTCATCTAGTTACTGTGGCAATGACAGGTCATGCAGAGGAAATGGGTTCAACTACCGTAGCACACAGCAGTTTGAAATGCGTTGTCTTAATGCAGTAAAAGAGAGCAGGAGCGAGAACATGGGATTGTATCGATATGATCAAATGGTTGGTTGCGTGCCTGATGGTTCGATGCACTGATACGGTTCTTCGTTAGGGTAATCACGGTACTCCTCGGAGGCAGAACCTGTCGCAAAGGACACCGATACACAACCATCACCAAACAATGTGCAACAATATGATGCATGCATGAAACATGGCAATATGAGTGTGTTGGGCTAATGCAACTA
The DNA here is from genome assembly GCF_018294505.1 of Triticum aestivum. Taxonomy (NCBI): domain Eukaryota; kingdom Viridiplantae; phylum Streptophyta; class Magnoliopsida; order Poales; family Poaceae; genus Triticum; species Triticum aestivum. Next base: position 318,616,919 of record NC_057801.1, on the reverse strand, counting down.
AAACCAGAAGGGTTTGAACCAATTTGAATCAAAGATTCAAATTTCAAACTCAAACATGGCCTTTTAAAGGCTTTTCCTTGTTCTGCTTTAAACATGAATTTAACTTGTTTGATCATGCATGAATATAGTACAGATGGATAGATTGGATTTTTCTGATCATTTTTCATATATAATTTGTCTGATTTGGAGTTACAGAATAAAAGTTATGAATTTTTGAAGTTTAAATTATACTCTGGAATTTCCTGATTTAATTTAAATCCAGAAATATATATATTGCCCCAGCATGACGTCAGCACGACGTCAGCGGTCAACTGCGGCTGGCTGGGGTCAAACCTGACGTGTGGGGTCCACACGTGAGTGACAGGGGGGTTTAACAGGGGTTAGTTTAATCCTAATTAAGAGTTAGTGGCGCTGGGGCCCACTGGTCAGTGTCAGGGGGGTTAATTAACAGTGATTAGCACTAAGCTAACCACCTGGCCGACGGGGCCCACGCGTCAGTGACTCTGGGGGGGTCAGACCCCAGATTGAACAAGTCAAACCCGCCGGCGGTTAGTCGCCGGCGAGGTCCGCGGCGTACATGTGCCCCGGGTTTCCTCTGTGGTGCTCCAAACGGCATGCGGCTAGGTGCGTTGGCGAGCTAGCTCGATGGCGCGTCGGGCGGTGGCCGTGGCTGGGCCTGGGGTGGCCGGAGTCGACGGCGGCGAGCTCGGCTGCGGCCGCCGGGGTTCGGTCGTGCACGGAAACGTGGTTGGAGCTCAAAGGCGAGCGAAGCAAGGCGCTAGGGATGCTCTACGGGACCTTACGAACTTGTTGGACTCGCCGGGGTGACCAAATGGTCACCGGAGCTGCGTCGACGGCGAGCTCGGCGACGGTGGAGGTTCGGCCGTGGTGGGAAACGGAGTTACGGCGCGGGAACGAGGGGGAGACGAGAGGGAAACGGTGGCGGAGCTCACCGCGGTTGCAGCGGGCGTCGAAGCGGGCTCGGGGACGCACTGGAGACGGCGAATCGACGGCGATGGTGGTCGGAGCCCGAGGAGGAAGACGATGGCGACGGCGGCTCCACAGGGCGTCCGGCGTCTTGTGGCTTGACGGAGAGCTTCAGGGCGAGGGGGCGGAGCTCCTGCGCGAGTCGGG